>NC_056746.1:372524004-372586504 GCF_019279795.1 Protopterus annectens | reverse complement strand
CGAAGGATTTTGCGAGGTCTAGGTAGGCTGTGTGGACTACCTTCCCCTCATCTATGGCCTTGGAAACTGTTTCAAAGAAGTCAACTAGGTTTAAGAGGCAAGATCTGCCCTTTACAAAGTCGAATTGGGTAGGGTCCAGTGTCTGGAGGTTCCCAATGTCTTTGTTTATGAGTTCCATGATGACATGCTCCATAGCTTTGCAGACCAGACTAGTCAGGCTTATAGGGCGATAGTTCCCGGGGTCCGTTGTGGCACCATCTTTGTGGAGTGGGACCACTGTTGCTGTACGCCATTCTTTGGGTACATATCCTGTAGTAAGGCTGAGTTTGAACAGTGACTTTATGTGAGGGTTCAGTTCTTCTTGGAGCTCGTGTAAGATGCAGCCTGGGACCGTCTGATCCCATTGATGCTGTGTTTTTTGCTTTGGAGAGGGCAGCTTTCACCTGTGCATCTGTGATGTCTGGGAGACTACATTCTGTTGGGATAGACATTTGCTCTTTTGGGGAGGAAGGGGGGGGGGAGTTTGCACTGAACCTGTCTGCCAGGATGTTGGCAATCTCTGTGGGTTCAGTGTATTTTTTGCCATTTTGCACTAACTCAGAGCATATCTGGGAGTTGTCACCCAGATTCCTGACATAACTAAAGAAGGCCTTGTGATTATCTTTAGCGTCTTGGGCAATTTTTCTTTCAAAGCTGGCCTTTGATGATTTTATGAGGGATCGTAGTTTCTTGCTAGTACTGATCAGAGATGCCTTCCCTTTTTGGGATTTTGCTCTATCATGTAGTAGCTTCCTCCTTCTGTTGTATAGCTTATTTATGTCCGGGGTCCAGCAGACAGGTCTCCTGCTTTTGGAGGAGTGAGTCTTGGTTTTATTTGGGATAGCACGATCCATGCATTCCTGCAGGTGCTCATAGAATGCATTTGTAAAGGATTCTGCTGTTTGGGCAGTATTTTCCACTGGCCCAGGGGCTTTGAAGGATTCCACCTCGGTTTTGAGAAGTGTGAAGTTTGCTTTTGAGAAATTTTTCACAGTGGTTTCCTTGGCTGGGGGTGGGGATGGGATATGGATGTCCAGTGAGATTAGTTTATGGTCTGATCTTACCAATGAGGGGTTTACCTCTGGTGTGGAACATAGAGTCCCCATGTTGGTGATGACCAGGTCCAATATGTTGTCCCCTCTTGTGGGAGTGGTGACCAGTTGTTCCATAGCATTTGAGTTTATAAATTCTAGGAACCATTGGGCAAGGATGTTGGGGCTTGAGTAGTTTTTCCAATCAATGATTGGGTAGTTGAAGTCACCCAATATTATGGTGTTTGGAGAGACCTTCATATTCTCCAATGTTCTCAGGAAGGCCAAGTGGGGTTCCTGAGATTGGGAGGGTGATCTGTAGCAGGCTACAAACTGAAAGGCAGTTTTGCCCACTGTTAGTTGCACATGGATGGTCTCCGATGCTTTGTGCAGTGCCACTAACCTGGAGGTGTGGGTATCTTTGATGAATATGGATACTCCCCCTCCTTTTGTGTTTCAGTCCGAGTTTTGGGGCCGAAAAGCATGGTATGAGTTATAACCTGGTAGTGCTGGGGTGCTCTCGGGAGCCTTGAACCAGGTTTCTGTTACTGCACAAATATCGATATTCTCCATACTGAGGAGAGCCTCGAGTGCATGCATCTTGAGGTTTAGACTTCTGGCATTGAATAGCATTACCCTTAGTTTTTTTCTCCTTGTGTTGTCTATGGAGGTGTTTGTCTTTTGAGCCTTGCCTAGAAAAGGCACTATGGGGGTGGCAAGAGCCTTAGCCAGTATTTGAAAGCCCAGGTGTGACAGGTGCAAGCCGTCCCTAGCAAAGCAATGTGGCTTGTTGAGCATGTCATCCCAGGCTGACAGATACTGGATCCCCTTTGTATGACACCAATACTTTAGCCAATTGTTAAAATTGATCATTTTGTCTTTATACTGTGGCATCATTCTTGGTGAGGGCAAGATGCTACTCAAGGTCAGGGTTATACCAGCCTAGGCTACATGATCAGAGAGCTCCTCTATGTCTCTTTTCATGTAGTCCAGGGAGGTACATCTCAGGTCACTCACACCAGCATGCACAATGATGGAGTCATATTTGTACTTGCCTTGGAGTGACCTGAGTGCTTGTGTTATGTGGCGGATCCTGGCACCCGACAGGCAGCTTACAGTGACCTGCTCCTTGTTCAGTCTGGTGAGTGGGATGTCAGTGTGTCTGACAATAGAGTCACCTATTGCAAGTGTATTTGGTGTGTTGTTTAGCCTTAAGGGCTGTGACTGTGTGGCACACTGACTTTGTGAAATATGTGATACGTGGGTATTGTTGTGGGGTAGCGGTTGCTTGGATGTCTGCTTTGGAGGTCTCTGCTGCTTTGGCAGATTTTTATTTAGAGTCTCCGAGTATGTTATTGTGTGTTTATGTGTTTGGTTTGCTGATGCGATAGGTCTATGTGAGACTGGATTTGTGGTGTGAGTGATTCCCTTCTCCTCCTGACTGACTGTGCCAGTCTTGGGTTGAGAGAGCTCAGCCTCCAGTTTGGCTGTATAGTTGTATCTCTCACATATATTTGAGCTTGTTGGGAGGAGGAGAGGGTGGTCTGTGTACATAAGGCAATTGTAACATTGACTCAAGATTCCCAGATTCACTAGCTGGACTGAAGAGTAAACCTGAAACTGACTTTTGGACATGCCAGAATAGTAAAAGGAACTGCTTATTGACTGATCAGAAAGGACCAATAGGGAGCCAAGTACTTATAGAGTATAAGAGGGTGTAGTGCTTTAGTTTGTTAGTGTTTACTTATAAGATTTGAGCAAGTGCAGGGCTTTAGAAGGAAAATAGAGTTGCTTACTTTGAGAGTTAGAACAGTTCTAAGGGAAAAAGTGAAGAGTAGACTTTGTGGAGCCGGGAATAGTTTAAACCCATTTAAGTGACGCTGCCCGATGCTGCGCGGTGTGCAAAACCGTGCAAATGTGGGTTTTAAAGCAGGGAAACTGAAAGAGATAGGAATTGACCCAAAACAGCCAATAAGCTACTAGTTTCTGGCTGACACCACTCCTCCAGGGACAGATAGGCTGCTCAAAGCTCCCCACTCTCACTGGCGAACAGGGAAGATTCCTCCTATCCAAGTATGGATATAGGCAACACAGGAACCTATACCACAGTCCGGAATTCAGCAAAGCCTGAAATCTGGACTAATCTAGTTCAGTAAAGGAGGGAAACAGAATATTTTTTTGTTTTTTGTTTTTGATTTTTTTGCAGAAGGTAACAGAGAATCACACAGAAAACACTGTAAATGCTATAAACAGGCTAGCACACTTGAGTGTGTAGCCTACAACAGTTAAACAATACAAAAACAACTTAAATGATTTTTTAAAAAGTGCAACTGTAAAAAGCAGGTAAGGCAATACAATTATAACTTTTTCAAACACAGATCATTTAGAAACTCGCTTTCTAAGTGGGAAAATGCAGCCGGAGCAAAAAGCAGAGAAAAAAATACTTAGATCTGTTGAAAGTCTCTCTTAGGTCTCTCTGTTGCCTGTATCACTCTGCATGACACCACAAGGAGCTGTGCGGAGTTGTATACTAGCGCAAAACCATGCAAATGTGGGTCTACTTTGTTTCACTGAAAGCTCATTTCACTGAATTTCAATTCACCCTGACCAAACTGGTGAAAACTCAAATTACTAAAAACTCATTTCACTGAAGTAAAGTTAGTATATATGGCACAGTGTAGAGTACTGTAAGGCAAGTAAAAGGTGTATGCCCTTTTCCCCACTGTAGTGCAATCCTGGAGTTAGTATATATAAGTGGGGGGGTGTAGTGGGCACAGCCCACCATATTGGGGGGTGTGGGGCATAGCACCCCACTTAGTTTGGGTATATATTGTCTTCAGGAGACAGTTAGTCATTGGTGTTGTAAGTATGCATGTCTATGGTTTAAAATTTATTGTTTTGAAGCTTCCAGTAAAATATAATATAAAATCAAACTAGGTGGGGGCTACGCCTCCAAAACCTCCTATGTGGGGGGTTGTGTCCCCCACATACCCCCAATTATATAAATATATATATATATATATATATATATATATATATATATATATATATATATATATATATTAACTTCAGGATCACACTACAGTGGGGAAAAGGGCATATACCTTTTACTTGCCTTACAGTACTCTACACAGTGCCAGTACTTCACTTCAGTGAAATGGGATTCGGAGAAATGAGTTCAGTAATTTGAGGTTTCAGCGATTTGATCAGGGTAAATTAAAATTCAGTAAAATGAGCTTTCAATAAAGAAAGTAGACACATTATTTATATATATATATATATATATATATATATATATATATATATATATATAATATGTATACA
The DNA here is from genome assembly GCF_019279795.1 of Protopterus annectens. Taxonomy (NCBI): domain Eukaryota; kingdom Metazoa; phylum Chordata; order Ceratodontiformes; family Protopteridae; genus Protopterus; species Protopterus annectens. The sequence continues at coordinate 372,582,110 of NC_056746.1, read as the reverse complement.
GGGTATATAAAAAGTTTACACATCCCTGTTAAAAAGCTAGGTTTTGTGTGATATAAAAAAATTAGACCACAATAAATCATTTCAAAACTTTTCCCACCTTTAATGTGACCTATAACCTGTACAATTCAATTGAAAAACAAACAAATGTGTTAGGGGAAAAAAATATAAAAAATAAAAACGTACAATATGCTGGTTGCATAAGTGTACACACCCTTAAACTAATACACTAGTTTAGATTACTAAACTAAAACAACACACATCCACAAACCTACAACAAAAATAAGCAGGAGGGCAAGCCACCCTGCGCCCCCATGTGTAGGGCTGCACCCCACCCACCCCCACCCACCCCCTACTTATATATATAAATATATATATATATATATATATATATATATATATATATATATATATATATATATACTAACTCCGAGATCACACAAACAATAAACAAAAGCAAACACACACACACATATTCTACAGTCCCTCACACACATACATATCAGCGCACTCACATACACTCAAACTCCCACCCATAACCCTTACAAAACACTCACTTACCTGACATAACACCTAATCCACACACGGCACCGCACACCATCCACATACAATCCCGGACATTATGTACCGTAAAGCCATAACTGCGAATTCAAGATATTCAAAGCACTGATCCAGGCCATCTTTTTTTGGAGAAGGTTCCCCTGCACCGTAGTAGTAGGAGTGTGCAGTTAGAACTTGTCTGATTAAAGACTGCTGGAGCAGGGCTGAGTTTTGAGATTTTTTTCTGGTTAATTGGGTAACTTGTTTAAATCAGTTTGTTCGTTTTCTATTGTTTTATATATATATATATATATATATATATATATATATATATATATATATATATATATATATACTGCACTTTATTCATCTGCTTTTACTGTATTTCTGTTTCTTCCTACTTTATTACTAGGGGCATTGACTACAACTTTGATCTGCGATATATAACAATAAGTACCCTTTTCTGTGCATTTAAAGTGTTTTTTTGATTGTATCTGCTTTATTTTCTGAAAAGAAACAAAGAAAAAAACAAAAAAAATATATACTTGGTTCCAGCCTTTCTAAGCTAGTATAGTCCAGTTTTCAGGTTAGTGCTGAATTCAGGGCTTGTTACAAATCTCTGTGTTTGCCCATACCTTACTTGGATAGAAGGAAGTTTCTCTGTTCACCTGTGATAGAGGGGAGCTTTGAACAGCCTATCTGTCCCTGGAGGAATGGTTTCAGGCCAGAAATTAGTAGTTTATTGGCCATTTTGGGCTAATTTCTATCTCTTTCATTTCCCTGCTATAAAACCTGCATTTGCGTGGTTTTGCACGTGGGCAGCTCCGGTTAGCTGGAGTATAACTATTCCTGGCTCCACAAAGTCACCTCTTCAATTTTTGCCTTGGAACTAGACAAACCTTCAACTTAAGCACTCAAGCCATTCATTTCTCAGCCCGGCACTTGCTCAAAACTCATAGCAAGCACTTATAAACCCTAGCACTAGACCCTCCTATACTGTACAGAAGGACAAGGCTCTCTATTCGACCTTACCAGCCATCCAATAAAACAGTTCACTGTACCTATCCAGGCATGTCCAAAAGGCAGTTTCAGGTGTACTCTCCAGTCCAACTGGTGAATCTGGGAATTTTGAGACAATGTTACAACTGCCTCATGTACACAGACAACCCTCTCCTCCTACCACCAAACACTAATACATGCAAGAGATGCAATTATACAGCCAAACTGGAGGCTAAGCTCTCTCAACCCAAGACTGGATCAGACAGTCAAGAAGAGAAGGGAAATACTTGCATCACACCACCAGTCTAACACAGACCCATTAAACCAGCACCGGCAAAAAACACACAGAAATACATGAAAACATACCCGGAGGCTCTAAATAAAAATCTGCAAAAGAAGCAGAGACCTCCAAAGCAAACATCCAAGCAACTTCCGCCCCCCAACACAAACCATGAAACACATACTTCACAAAACCAGTGTGCCATGCAATCACAGCCCTTAAGGCAAAATAACATACCCAACACACCGGTAATAGGTGACACTATAGTCAGGCACACTGATGTCCCACTAACTAGGCTGAATAAGAAGGCTACTGTTAGCTGCCTGTCAGGTGCCAGGATCCGCCACATATCACTCCCGAACAAGAACAAATATGACTCTGTCATTGTCCATGTTGGTGTGAATAACCTGAGCCATACCTCCCAGGACTACATGAAAAGAGACATGGAAGAGCTCTCTGATCACAAAGCCCAGGCCGGTATGACCCTGACCCTGAGTAGCATCCTGCCTTCACCAAGAATGATGCCACGGTATAAAGAAAAAATTATCTAATGCATTCTATGGGCACCTACAACAATGCATGGATCGTGCCATCCCAAGCAAAACCAAGACTCACTCCTCCAAGAAAAGGAAACCAGTCTGCTGGATATATATATATATATATATATATATATATATATATATATATATATATATATACACATACACATACACACACACACACACACACACACACATATTTATATATCTATCTATATAAATATATATATATATATACACACACACACACACACACACACACACACACACACACACACACACACACACACACACACACACACACACACGCACACACGCACACACACACACACATACACACACACACACACAAACACACAACACACACACACATATATATATATAATAGACACCCCAAATAATCGGTAGACAAAAGTTCATTTCACAGTTCTTTATTACTCCATCCAAGTGCTACTTGGTGTTACAGAAGATTACAGAGTTAAATCACAGTTTTGATTGTCTAGTAAATGGGAGTAGCTAGGGCTGGTTAGTCAATCGGAGTGTGTAGGTGTGTCAGAGTGGGCTGAAACCTTTATTCAGATTAGTGATGAAAGGTGAACACAGCCCTCATACTTCAATTGTATTATCACAGAGTTCATAAAACACCAGTCAGAATCGTTACAATTCCATCTGCAGCATAACTAACTTATGAGTGTTCAGTCACTAAAATCCATTGAGTATAACAGGAGTGTCTACAAACCAAAGCAATTTAATTCAAAGGTTTAAAAGTGCCAGATGGGTGCCTAAATTAGTTGATCACACTAAAATTTGTGGCTCTTTCGAATTTCTTCTTCAGGGAAACAACAATACTTTAACAGGAAAAAACAAGGGGTCTCGCTAGGATGAGTGATGGTACCTTCAATAAGTTTTTAATAACATTTTAACAGACTACTTAATATTTGTAAAGAACTCATAGTAATGGATTTAATTTATTTTTAGTAGTCTTGATTAGAGTAGTTTTGCATTGTGGAGGGGCTGAAGTCAGAGGCATAAGGCCATTAAATAGGAAAGTGGCGTTTCGTAGTGGCGATTTGTGGAAATCTAGAATAACCAAACCCAAAACAAAAATACAAACATAAATCTACAGATATCTAAGCACAGGGAAGGAGGGGTTTTAATAAGTTAATTTTTTTTTAAACTAGAAATAAAGATTAATTAACTCACTAAAAAACAGGCATACAGAGTTGGTGGGTCAGTCCCTGTGATTGCTAGTTAGAAATTACCAAGGTCGGATACTGCTCAAAGGAGTGGGAGTAAAGAGGGGATAAAGTCTATGTGCCTAAGTGGTAAAATACATTTGTTGTAAAAAAATAGAACTAAGCACTTTGCTGGAAATGAAGAAGCCATTGAGCCTTTATAGTGATCCCCAGGACTGACTGTGCCCTAAGTGGTTAATAGATAATAGTTCTATGTGGAGGAGAGCCGAAGTCAGAAGGCTTCAAAAAAACAATTGTTTGGGTCAATTAGGAAAGTGATGTTTCTAAGTGGCCCAGCTTGGAGATATGCTAGATAACATTAGGAAGCTAATCTTGTATGGTCACCCCTGGGAATGAAGAACTACAAGGAAGTTAGTTCTTAAACTATAAAAACCGGAGAGGAACAATAAAAATTAAAAATTAAAGAGCTACAGAATAGTTAAAAATTAACAATTAAAAATTAAAACTGCCATTCAGAGTTGGTGGGACTGTCTTAGGCATAATGTGTAAGTTTTCCAAGAGTCACAAGCCAGAAATTAAAAAGTTGGGTTCTGCTCAGAGAAGTGGGATTTAAGAGGGGATGTAGTCTCTGTGATGTAGCTTTACTATAAAATTAGTTAGAAAATAGATGAAACTATGCACTTAGAATTAAAGAAGCCACTATGCATTTAAAGCTGTCCCTGGGACCGAAAATGTCCTAGGTGGTTAGTTGTTAATGGATTTGCCTGGTGGAGGGGCTGAAGAAAGAGGACGAAGGCTATGTAAATACAAAACATCAGGACAATCAGAATATTCAGAAAAAGTGGCATTTCCTTGAGGCGAAGTTTGGAAATCGAGTTAAAAATAGTCCGTTTAAATCTCCACATCTAATCCAACAATCTAAAATTGCAGCCTAAATCTAAAATCATCTAAATACAGAGGAGTATGTGGGGGGGAGGGATAAAGAGACATTATTAAACACTGATTAAAGAGTACAATAATGAGCAAAAATTGAATTACTAAATAAATATAAATGGGCTAAAAATAATAAAAATACTTAAAATGGGCATTCGTCCATTTTTGGTCCAAGGGACAGCTTTAATCTTATTATCTTCATGGTACCTTTCTCCCAATTCTATTTTATACTGGTACGTTTTTTTCATTTTGTTCATCATCTAACGTGTTTATTTGAAGTTTCTTGTATTTAGATCATTCATTCTTTTCAGTTACAAGATAGGCTTCCTCATGTTATCTACCATAATTTGTTAATGCTTTTTTACATAGTCTGGCTAGATATTTTTATGCTAACCATGCTATCTATTTTAACTGTTCCTTAGAGCAGAATCTGATGTTCTAATGTTTTTTAATGTTGTTTAATTTATGGTTAGCTACACATGGCAAGCTAACACTCATCACAAATGCCCATTTTAAGTATTTTTATTATTTTTAGCCCATTTATATTTATTTAGTTATTTATTTTTTACTCGTTATTGTACTGTTTAATCAGTGTTTAATAACGTCTCTTTAAGCCCCCCATATACTTCTCTGTACTTAGATGATTTTAGATTTAGGCTGTAATTTTAGATCGTCAGATTAGAATTGGAATTGGAGATTTAAACTAACAATTTTTAACTCAATTTCCAAAATGGCAAGGAAATGTCATTTTTTCCGAATGTTCCCATTGTCCTGACCAGATGTATTTACATAGCTTTGGCCTCTTTCTCCGGCCTCTCCACCATGCAAATCCACTAACTACTAAACACTCAGGACATTTCTGGTCCCAGGGACAGTGTTAAATGCATAGCGGCTTTTTTTATTCTAGCTAAGTGCATAGTTTTATATATTTTCTAACTAATTTTATATTAAAGCTAAATCATGGAGACTATATCGCCTCTTTAATCCCACTTCTCTGAGCAGAACCCGACCATTTTAATTTCTGGCTACTGACTCTTGGCAAACTAACACATTATCCCTGAGATAGTCCCACCAACTCTGAACACCCTTTTTAATTTTTAATTGTTAATTTTTAATTCTTCTCTAGTTCTTTAATTTTTAACTTTTATTGTTTCCTCTTGGTTTTTAGAACTAACTTCCTTGTAGTCCTTCATTCCCAGAGGAGACCACACTAGATCAGCTTCCTAATGTTATCTAGTATATGTCCAAGCTGGGCCACTTAGAAACATCGCTTTCCCAATTGACCCAACCAATTTTTTTTTCAAAGCCTTCTGACTTCAGCCCCTCCTCCAAGCAGAACCACTATCTACTAACCACTCAGGAAACAGTCGGTCCCAGGGACAGCTATAAGTGCTCAGTGGCTTCTTCATTTCCAGCAAAGTGCTTAGTTCAATTTTTTTCTAAGAAATGGCATTTTATTGCTTAGGCACGTAGACTTTATCCCCTCTTTACTCCCACTCTTTTGAGCAGTATCCAACCTTAGTAATTTCTAATGAGCAAACCCAGGGACTGTCCCACCAACTCTGTACACCCATTTTTTAGTGAGTTAATTAATCTTTATTTCTAGTTTTAATAGAACTAGAACTTTATCTTATTAAAGCCCCTCCTTGTTTGTTCTTAGATATCTGTAGATTTCTTTTTGTATTTTTGTTTTGGGTTTGGTTATTCTAGATTTCCATGAATCACCACTATGAAATGCTGCTTTCCCATTTAACTGAGTTTACAAGTCCTTAAGCCTCTGACTTCGGCCCCTCCACTATACAAAACTACTCAAATCCAAACTAGTAAATATAAATTAAGTCCATTACTATGAGTTTTCTACAAATATTAAGTAATCTGTTAAAAATGTATTAAAAACTTATTAAAGGCACCATTGCTCATCCTATTGATCCCCCTTGTTTTTATCCCATTAAAGTATTATTGCATCCCTGAAGAAGAAATTCGAAATAGCCACAGATTTTAGTGTGATCAACTGACTTAGGCACCCATCTGGCACTTTTAAACCTTTGAATTAAATTGCTTTGGTTTGTAGACACTCCTGTTATACTCAATGGATTTTAGTGACTGAATGCTCATAAGTTAGTTATGCTGCAGATAGACTTTTGACCATTCTGATTGGTGCTTTATGAATTCTCTGATAATCCAATGAAGTGCAAGGGCTCTGTTCAACATTCATCACTAATCTGAATAAAGGCTTTGGCCCACTCTTATACACCTACACACTCCGATTGGCTAACTGGCCCTATCTACTCCCATTTACTAGACAATAAAAATCCGTGATTTGACTCTGTAATCTTCTGTAACACTAAGTAGCGCTTGGATGCAGTAATAGACTGTGAAATAAATTCTGTCTAATGATTATTTAGAGTGTCTACTATATATATATATATATATATATATATATATATATATATATATATATGGGTTCCCTTTAGAATCTCGAAAAACTGAAATACCGAATTTCAGTTTGCCAAGATTCTAATCCCGAATGCTTGGAATCACGAAACACCAGAAGCGCGAAATTAGAAATCCCGAAGTTCGGAGCTTCTGGTGTTGTGGTGTAAGAATGGATGTAAGTGCAGGTAAGTTTGTATCAGTGTGTAGGTTATGTGCTGTAGTGTATGTTAGTGTGTGTTTTGGTTGTGATGTGTGTGTGCAAGGGGCTGTGAAATGTGTGGGTATGAGTTGCCTTTGTGTGTGATTGTGCGGTCTCGAAGTTAGAATATATAAGTAGGGGTGGGGGCACAGCCCCCCACATGGGGGGTGCATGGGAGCGAAGCCCCCCTGCTTGTTTCTAGTGTAGGTTAGTTTTGTTTGTGTGTGGGGGGCAGTTGTGTGTTTGTGAGTGTGTGTATGTAAGTGTCGGGATTTTGACTTTTGCAGTTATTGGCATTCGAGATTGTGGTGTTTCGGCTTAATGATCTCGATATTCTGACATTTGGTATTTCAGAATTTCGAGATTATAAAGTGAACCCATATATATATATATATATATATATATATATAGTGGAGATTTAACGGGATGCTTGAGACTGATAGGATAGAGATAGACCACTCTTTGCTGCATTTCTTACTTCTACTACCTCTACTGAGCATTTTGCCTGTATATACTGGTTCTGTCCATTTTACTGGAACTAAAATAGTACTTTTAAGTCAAATAGGACTAGGACCTCTGTACCGGGCATACTTAATACTGGTTACTTTCCCTTTGCAAGTACACCAAAGTATTTAAAACATTAGTTTTTGGTAAATCTTAATGTGAAGAACAGGGATGAGTAAGTTATACTATAACAGTACATAAACTGGGATATAAATGCTGCAACAGTACATAAATGGGTAAGTAGACTCATTGTTGGCCAATAATGTATTGTTCTTATGCGTAATTTAAGGGTTGTCTTAAATAAAATAAAGTGATTACTGCAAAACCTTATCATGCCTTTGAAGTGATATCTTTCTATCCAAATATATTGCAGAGCTGTTACACTGAACTGACTAGTTTGGCATCTCACTAAAGAAGGCCTGGCAATTATTTAAGGACTGAATGTTTGACTATTTAAAAATGTTGTTTTAGCTCTTTTTTATTTTAAGATAACTTAAATATATAAATCTGATTGCACATTACACACCAGGGCCATTCATTGAAAAAGGTGAGACAGCTTCTAGAAGCTATGAAGTCAATGACTCAAAGCACTGCCACTGCATTTAAATGTAAAACAACACTTCCTTATCTCTAGGACAAATCATGTAAAGGGAACACAAACTGCACTATATAATGAAGACAGAACCTATAAAAACAGTATCACATTAATGAGTCAGGCGCCAGGATAACCATTGTGATTAAAATAAATTTAAATGTAATACAAACAGGTAACAATGATTGTTATACTTCAGTAAGGCACAGAATGTCAAGATATAATAAAAAATATTGTAGCATTTCAGGTGGAGTTTTATTTAAAGTAATTTGAAAAATTTGTAGCTGGTGATATATTTTGTTAGTATAAGGGTATGTGTGAATAAATAGCAATACCTTATCTCTTGATACTCATGTTTTATTTATTTGTATTTATCCTTTGTTGACTGGGTTAGTCCCACCAGACTGGTATCCTCTTTTTAAGGGAGGCCTGAGATGGTATTTAGACTACTAGGGGAAATTTGTCCATGGCATCACGAAACTTCCCCTTCTCTTTTCAATAGGTGCCATGGAATTTTTTATATCTACCTGAGCTACCACCAACTAAGGCAGATGGGGCCATGATTTAACATCTCATCTGAAGGATAAGTGACTGATTAAAGTTATTGCTCTCACATCAGTAACTGTGATCTTGGAATGCCGGATTGGTCTGGCTGGTGATAGAGTATTACCATAAAGACAGTTCACGTAGCTTTGGTACAAGAGAAGTATCATCAATCATTCCTAAAAATACTATGTGTGTTAATGGATGTGCAGTTTCAGCTATTATTGGTGAGACAACATTACAATAAACTGGGCTGAGAATAAGGTAGGTAAGATCTTCAGGAGCTGTAATTGTTAATTGTGCTCTGCACCTGGTAAGTGTAAAACTGATTTGGGAGTGGCAAATGGTAGCTATTACCTGTAGCAGTAATGAGCATTTACCATATGATTCTGACACCAAATGTCACTTATATTTAATTGGCAACTCCTGAGATCATAAACTTTGTTTGTCACACAAAAAAGATGATGGCAATGGTGCAGATTCAAAGACTAGAGGCATAATTATTTATAATATTTGGATTTTCTTAATTGTATATAAGTCTGGGAGTGCTAAATAAAAAAGGAAACAGAAGTTAAATGGGAAAATGAAATTGTGTCTTCAGTCCACTTATTGTAAAACTTTTCCACTTTTTTTTAAATTTCCTATGCAACTACGCAGTTGTACATATAGTTTATCCATTTAATTAAAATTTGAAGAAGGATTGCATACTTTTAAAAGTGGCATTCCTTTTATTAGCATCTCCACTTTTTGTTGTGCTTCTGTGGGTGTCTGATAAATGCTTAGCAGATTTAGAGTGTTGTTATGCTGTTCCGCCCACATAAACAATGAAGCACAGGAGGCTGTGTGACATATGCAAGTCTGCATATGAATGCTTCTAATTTTCACTTTTCTTGTTTTATTTAACACATACCATCCGTGTATAATTATTAATGCCATTGTGTTCATTGTTTCCACCAAATAACTATTAGAACATTTATCATCTAATGTAATGGGAAGTAAACATTAAAACTGACTAAATGGATTATTTGTTTTAGTGTACAAAGGATGATAGCTACTAAACTGCAATCTCTTTTTATCAATTAATTTTCTTTGTATATATTTTAAAATATTGAGACTTTTTATATAGCCCCAAAATACACAGACTGATAATTTGTCTTACATTCAAATAGCAAATCAGAGTCATGCAAATGTGTGTATCATCTGAAAATGACCATTAGTTATTAGAAAACTCTCCAAATGTAAAAAAGATGTTATATTTTAAATAATGATACCACAATATGAGATGTATAAATATTCTTGTTTTTTAATACCTTATATTGAATTATCAGTTGTGGCATAGGCAGATTTATATTTATATAAAAGTAATCAAACCATATTAACAAGTTCACATTTATAAACATTTATACATTACATATATTGTTATATACCCTATAATCTAGACAGTATATTACATGAATTATTCAAGTCCTGCCTTCTCTTAAACCTCATTCTTTCTACAAAACATTTTGCATGTATTCTTCCCACAATTACCATTTTTCTGTGTAATTTACTTCTACCCTTTACTAAATATCCCATTTCCTGTTCTTTTATCTGTTACAATATTCAATACTTCAAGAATAGTTGGTAGGTGCGAGCGTGAATGAGCATGTCTTCGTTGAAGGTTGGGCGTCGGGCTGGCAACTCGGCACCGTAAAAATCCACTGCCAATCATGAGCGGACCGGAGTTCTGCTGTGGCGACCCCCTAACCGGGAAAAGCCAAAAGTCAGCTTTTTTGGCAGCCACCTGAATTAAAGTTAATGAGGCCTTACAATATCTAAGCAATTCAGATCTTGTATGCCAGCTCAAAAAATCATTTTCTTAGTTACGCTCATTTGCTCACCCAGTATTCCTGACAGGGTAGTCTGCAGGGAATTTTTAAAGTCTGCCAACTCATTACACTCCCAAAACATATGTTCCTAGTTATTTCTTTCTTTCTTCCCCATCACACCTCCATCATTTGCCATCTACCCGAGGAACAATTCTTTGGAGTCTGCTTGGGATATAAAGGCATCTAAGCAAACGCTTCCAAGTAAAATTCTAAATCTTCTAGACTTTGTTGCATATTTGGGAAATGTACATATGTCCTCCCATTGTTTCTTTGTGAATTGCTTATCTAATCTCTCTTCCCAATCTTTTCTGACCTCTTCTGATAGGAAAGGCAATAACTAGCCTGCAATCCAAATGCCTTCTTGTATATTCTTATTAGTGAAAATGTAATACCTTCCCTATTAACAGAGGCATTACTAGGTGTTAAGTTTGCTTCCATCTCTCTGCCCTCTTGTTTGCTAGTTTCTGTTATTACTGAACAAGAAAAGACAGTTTTGATATAATGTAAATGCAAGCAACATTTCAGCCTTAATTCCATTGTGAGTATTATGATGTGTTAAATAAAACGTCAATGCCTCATTTGGAGTTGAAGCAAGTGTAAAGAACTACATCTGCAGGGACAAAACATTTACTTCTTCAAACATACATTAATTTAATAATGTTATAAAAGCATAACTACCCCTGATTTAAGAAGGCACCTTGTTAACTAAAGGAATTAAATGTTAAGCCACAAACATAGAAACAAGCTCTACCTAATAAACATACCCTAAGTCTACTTGTCTAAAAAGAGGTTTGTGTATGCACTATAGGCAATCCATACAGCAATTATCCCTTATTAGTAAACCTTCAAGAAAAAAAAGCATATATTGTGCTATCAGTATATTACTCATAACTATGCAAAGATTTAGGATTAACTGTTCATAATAATTTGTATCCTGAAACATGGCTGTGATCGTAACAGCATTATATTAAGAAGCTACTGTGACAACCATACTGTCATATTAATCAGCCAGTTGTATAGCTATAGCCTTGTTGTTTCTTAAGGGTTTTCATATATCTATTTCTGAACAGTTAAACCATAAATAAAATGTAAATATTTCTCAGAAAGCTTTCTAAATTCAATTTCACAAATTTCTTGAATAATGCTAAAAATGCATGTGAAACTTGTACAAAATTAGTTTTCTTGTGAGCCTTTAGATGATACAAAACATAGGAAACAAGCTTCAGATTAAATATTACAGATAATCAAAAATAAGTCTAAATGACTTAAGTTGTATTGTTGAAAATAAAACAGACAAAACTAAAACCCCTGTTCAAAATGTTAATTTCATGGACACCTGATTCACATTTAGAAATGTAAATAATGAGACTCAAGAAAAAAGATCATGAACAAATTTGTCATTACATCATGCTAATCCTTCTTGAAAATGAGCTGATACTTTTAGATCTTCACTTGTTTGCCCTGATGCTCTTTTAAGCCACCAGCATTTATTGTGCTTTTTGAAACATTGTAACTGATAATATCGATTCTGGGCCCACTGACCTGTTATTGTACGAACTTCAGAGATCATTGTGGTAGTCTGAATATTTCCCCATTTTTAATTCACCATGTTTTCACTGTCTGTTATGAATCAAACATTCTTGGAATCTTTTTTTTTAAATTTCTAGGCATATTCATTTTGTGCAACAGTTCATTTTACTATTATCAGAGCACTAGTACAAATGGGGTTACTGATGGCATTGGACTTTTGGGTTTAAGTTTGCTATCAAATTAATACTGCTTTTGTTACTCTTTCAACTAAATGATATGATTATTCCCAAAGTTTGTAAAATTCTGATGCATTAGATATTTTCTCTCTTTCAAGTTTTTTGTCAAAAGTTTAAATTTGACTGTCAGATTTTGTCTGAAGAAGTAACTAGTGAGCACAGCTATGAAACTGTTGTAATTTTATCTTTGTACTGCTAGTGTCAGTTTTCAAACCGTTCTTGACTATGGCTGCACTTTCCAAATGTAACTTCATTAATCGCAGAGAGGTTTGATGCAAATACTCTTCCTATTTCTGATGGAACACCCTTCTACCTTTCCCATGCCCTACATCACCAAAATGAGTGGGAAACAATTTATTTTGTGAGAATTCCATTTTTATTAAAACAAACACAGAAGGCTTGTGTCACAATTTAAAGCATGATATTTTGCAAATTATCCCATCTTGTCCGTTCATGCATTTAGCTACTAGACAAACAGCAAAACATAATTCCATAGTCCATCTAAAGGATAAATCCCACTGCCTCAACACACAAACACACACACACACACACACACACACACACACACTGCACTATGTATGTATCATATATTCATGAATTTCTTGATTTTCACCCCACAGCATTCTAAAGAAGGTTGTTCAAAACAATTGCTGCCCTGTTTGAGCAAAAAAGGGTCTTCAGACCGCCTGAAAGTTATTCACTCCCCAACTCCACATTATGTCCTTTAGTCATTGCACATCTTTAATGGATCTCCATTTTGAACCGTATTGACTGCTAAAATGTGTGTATCATTTTCTCCACTGCCTCCAGAATAGACATATTTATTGCATTCATGTGGTTTCTAATGCAAAACACTGTAGGATTGTGTTGCTTTTCTTTGAACCAACTCCACCCTAAGCCCTTTAAGGAGTGGGGGTTTCCAAGACTTGTGTGTTCTGATCTTGCTATGGTTATTGCCTTGCCTTCACAAACTTTGCTCAGCAAAAATGTAACATAATGTAATTTAAGGGCACTGACACTTACTATATTTTTGACATGGCAAACAGGGTTTATACGTTTGTAAACAATCACTTTTCTGTAACTGCTTTGTTAAGCACTTAGCAGCCTCTGTGGAAATTAAAATAAAATGCTATAATTAAAAGGACTGAGATTTTTTCTGTGGTGGAGTCAAGTCCACAGTTATACCAAATGAGCAGGTCGGAACCAAGTAGTTCTTATCATCCCCGTACTAAAAATCTATAATTTTAAAATGTTTTTCCCCTCCCTACTTGACAATAATGCTCTGTGCTTAACATACAAACCGTGGACCCCGGAGAGATATGTCATAGCTTACTGTTACCCCTCGCACGGGCATTGGGAGAACGTTGTACCTGTCTTTCCGAAAGAGCGTATTTTGTAGCTGTAAGCTTAAATAAGTACTGTTCAGTTTTCACTATTGTTGTACCGTATCCAAGGGGTGCGTTTCGTATACAATCTGGAATCATAATCTCATTTAGTGTTTTTTTTCCCCTTACGGTATGTATTCGTTTTTTAAACTAAAATCTTGTTATAAACCGCTGCCTGCCTTGCGACTACGTTTACCCTCCTTTATTATTTAGCAGGGCACGTTGTGATACATTTTGTATAGTATCTGTGTGGCTTTCACTCAGTCACAGTAACATGCCGAAGAGGGTTTATTGGGATTGCTTATTTATCAGCCATATGACAGCACAGAAGACTTGTTTTCATTTTATTATCAAACATTAAGGCAATCTGTGCAGACTTTGGGTTTGTTGTTTTGTGTCACATTAAGTGTTTTAGATAAGTTTCTTAAATGTAATGTTAATACTGGTGGTTGGCGTTAGCATCCTAATTTTCTGCAGCTTCATACCTCTCAAGTTGTCCAGATTTTCGCAAATTGTCCAAACTTTTGCCTCATATTTTTGGCCTGCGTCTCATACAATTGTGGTTTTCTGGCAAATAACTGTCAAATTATTGAGGATTGAAGTCAGAAAATAATGGTAAACATTTGAGTTTCAGACTTCATATTCTTCTGAAAATTCACGATAACGCAGAACCTGTTAGTCTATCAACTTTCTAAGTCTGTAAGAGCAATATTTAAAAAGTGTCCCTGTTTTTGGTCCTTTGTCCCCCCATCTTTTGGAGCTTTGTCCAGATTACTTGCTCTAAGAGGTTGAAAGGTATGTGCAGCTTTTAAAAGAACGTTAAGACATACGTGTTAAGTAACGTATCAAAGCATTTAGTTGGCAGTATTCATAGCTTTTTGTACAATAGGAAACAGCAGTCCAAATCTGGATTGTCATACAAAGTGATGGAAATATAGTAACCCAAATTTCTGCGTGCTCCTTTACATCCCAGACGTGCCCTTTACCACTGCTGGTTCGAGTTACCATTTACAGAAGACCCCCGTCCCAAAAGAAAAACCGTATCTACCAAAGACAAAGACGTTTTTATAGAATGCTTTATGGTCCGTGAATGCTGACGCGTTTTTCAATAATGTAGTTTATTTTTTAAATAACAAAATACGACAAACCGGTCCATGCCTTTCTGTGACAGGTTTGGCTTAGACTACAGAGAAGGGCTGCTGCTTCGCACGCCGAGCACGGTCCTCTCAGCGCGCCCATACTGACAGAAACCGCTGGGGGCGCGCAACTAGAGGCACGGAGGCGAGCACCAGTATGAACGAGTGTGATCCCGATAGTGGCCAACGGTAGCGCTGGCCCTCTCCTTTCCCCCCTGTGCTGTGGGTTTGTGTTGAGTGAGAGAGTGTGTGAGACCGAGGAACGAATGAGTGGCAGATATGGGGAATTCGGTGTGTTTTCTTTCAGAATCCCGAACTTCTACAACTCCGGCCTTCTGTTTGGCTGACAGCGGGCTGCGCCCGTGAGTACCGGGGGCTTCCATGCTCTCGGCACGGAGAGGCGGCCGCTTCCAGGTGAGTGCTGAAACTTTAGCGATTGAAACTGGGGGGCCGCACGATTCGAGCTGGAAGGGTGGGTGCTTTTTTTTGGAACAGCTGCCCAGGCAGGGGAAGGGGCTGTCAACAACCTTGTGTTAGAAGAGTCTGCTGTTAGTCGCTAGAGGGGAAGTGGAGGGCTTGCTCCCCAGTTAGAGTCGCTTTTGCTGAGCCGCAGGGCACTAGGGTAAGGCCATGCTGCCCCCCGCGGGCCCCTTTCATGTGCGGCTACCGGTGCATGCTGCCGCCGGGGTTATAGTGTGACGGCCAGTGCTGCTGTTGTTTACGAAGGCCTGCCTGGCAGCTGATGAGAGGTGGAGAGTCTGTCTCACGAGTTGGTCAGATCCCTCTCCAGTGCTCTGGGATCCCATTGAGAGGCCGTGGGAGTTTAGTGTACCCGTTTGCATTAGCTTTTGTGAAACAGATCATGTAGGGGACAAGTGTATGAAGCTGTAACAATGTGTAACATCTACCACTTTTAAATGTTTAAAATATATGGAGTGCGCTGTTTGACTTTTGATAAGATTCATACATTAGCTATAGCAGAACATCTCTTTATTGCAACTACAGCATACATCTAACATTTATGTTATTCACTGGTAAGCAGTGTGCAAACTGGTGGTATACTGCTATTAAAATGTACTCGGTTCAATGTATTTTACTGGATAAGCACATAATATATATATATTTTATAGTGGTGTCAATTACATGTAAATGCAGTTATGGACGTCACTGAATGTCTTATGGGCATTTTGCATGAAAAGTATTCTAGTGTTAGGGTTATATTATGCGTGGAGACATACTAGAAATACAGATGTAGATGTTTTACATTGTGTATGCTTTGGGGGATGGTGAAAGCGGTTGGTGAGTAGTTTTTACCAATAACACTATTTGCATGCAGCAGAGTTACTTTATTTTTGTAATGTTTGCTCTTAGTGAACGTATTGGCTTCTGGGAGAGGTTATCGTATGATTTTTGATGTTTGGTGTTGGATTTGGTGCTCTGTTGGCCGTGATAGTCTACCTTGAACTGATACTTGTATCTCAAGGTTACGTATGTTGGCATTTGCCCATTGGAAACATAGTTGTTGCTCTGAATGGATGAAACCAGTATACTCTTAACTATTTGATGATTTTCAGATTTCCAAGAAGTCTGAAATATGTACAGTAAACTGTAAAGTGATGCTGAGCTATGTATAAAAGTGAGAGTGGCTTAAGATGTGTTTTGGTTGATGGCCAGTGGTGCTAACATCAGTGTTTTACTTTCACTGCCATAATGCATTGGGAATACCAGTAAAGGCTTTTTTTTTTTCTTGTTTTTTTAATGACAGAATAGACTGTAGATATTTTTGCTGTCACCTATTTAACATCTTTGTTTTCTTGTATTGTGTTGCATGTAACACAAATGTGGATCTTGATCTGGTGTATTTAGCCTTTCTGCTGTTTGGCACCCAGGTAGTTTATTCTGCTGTTTGTGGGGAAAATACTTCTTGCTTTTTTCTAATACCAGAGTGGAAGAGATTTTTTTTTAATTTGGTTGGTGATAAATGATGCTTCCAGGAATTAATCCGCCGTTTCATGTGCAGAGATTTTTTTTTATTATGTTGGTGATACATCTGATATTTCCCGGAATTAATCCGCTGTTTCATGTGCATGGTAGTACATTGTGTTATGTATAAGTATTTTCTGATATTCACCATTTGTTGAGCTTGTTACTCTGTCATTTCATATTAAGTTGCTTTTTATGGGACTTTTATTTGCAGGTACAATGTTATTTTTCAGTCTTTTCTTCTGCTGTGTGCAGTATGACTGGGCAGTGGAGTCATTGCAGATATTTCACTGTTTTGAGCGATACAGTTTGGAAATAGGAACAGTACAAAACTTTGCCAGTAGAATTTTTAGTAATATTTCTTGTATAGCTGTCATTTACATTGCACAAGATTAAAGTTGCCGTAGTGAAGCATAGTAATGTGCTGAGTAGTGCACATTGCTTTGCAAATACATTGTTATAGGAACTGAGGATGAGGATAACATGTGATTTTGATCTTGTATGTAAACATGTTTTCTTATTTTTTGCATAGTTTAATTGTGGCATCCTCCAGCCCTGTTAAAATATTGGATACATTTAATTTGTAGATATCAAAAATCTGCATTGCGTAAGATGTCCTTGATAATTTATCTAGGAAATTGCTTTCATCTGTTTGTGCTTTTGGTTCATGTCTTGCAATTTCCTAGACAGTTCTGGTAAAAGTGCACCATTTCCTTGTGTTTTAGTGCCCTGTGAGTGCTGGTCATGAGCTTGAGAATAGTTCATGTTTTTGTAGTAAGCTGGTAGGTTTTAATTATGCAGGCTTTAGCTTTGTCATGTAATTTCATTTGTAGTGAATTTTCTCATTTTGGATTCTTTCTTGTTGCGAGAGAAAAATAACTGCATATCACACAATTTATAGTCACAGTTTCTGTCATATAATACATAATTCTAATGAAGACTTGATTATAATAAATTCATTGTTGCTTAAAAATTACATACCTTTGACTCGACTGATTTGTTGCTGCAGGTGATTGACTGTATTTTTGTTTTTATTTTTGAAACACTTAGAAATGTGAGCCAACTTTACTTATTTATTTTATGTGGTGGGAGGTGATTAGTGCATGGGCAAATAAAAAAATTTAGGAATTAAGATAATAGGCAATCGTGCAGACAGAAGTAAGCAAAAACAGAGGTGTGACATTAACAGGATTTGGTAATGGATAATGTAAAATATGTATGCTGAAGTAGATAGTCAGCATTTTTTAGAAAAAATATATATATATTTCATTAGTGGGCAAATAAGAAAAATGAGGAATTAAGGTTATAGACAGTCATGTGCAGAAGTAAGCAAAAAGTGTGACATTAACAGGATTTGGTAATGGGTAGTGTAAAATGTCTGTGGGAGTAGATATTAATCATTTTTTGAAAAAATATATATTTCATTAGTGGTAATTTGGATAGAGGCTAGACAACTGAACAGTATTGAGGTCAGCTGCAGTTATAAAACTGGTGAACCTGAAATTGGAATGTACTTAACTGCACAGAGTCGTTTTAGAAGCTTGATTTGTTCATGGGTGGCTGCAGTCACTAGCAGTGTTCTTCCATGTGCAAGATAACTGCTGTTAGTTGTGTGTGTCTAGAATGTTAAACATGACTTTTATATTGTCTTGGTTTGCAGGTTATCAGTGGTCCTGTGCCAGGAGTAATGTATATTATAAATTACAGATTTGTGAAAAAAATGTAAACTTTTTGTTGGTTTTCATTTCCTCACATTTTTGTGAAATGTTTAAGTTCTCAGTTGGAATTTGAAGTAGAAATAAGTACTAGTTCTTAGTTTTGAACAAGGTGATTCCAGGACTTTTTTTTTGCGATGAGTTTTTTTTTTTTTCTAACCACCATATTGGATATGAATGTTTTATCAGGTGGCTGGATTTAGCTACTGGCCACTGGAAGATTAGTCTGGGAGTGTATATTTTTGGTTTATTCCATTTTCTGTAGTCATAAGAGCTGTGTGAAGATCCACAGAAGTACTTGGAAAGTAAAACCGCAGGTCCGAAGCTTTATGTTTGAAGTAGCAGTTGTGTAAGTAAGCACTTGACTGTGATTAGAAATTGAACTGTTTTGTTAGATTCAAGTCTCAAAGCACAAACCCAGAAACTGTAAAGTGAAACACAATTTTACGGTCTGGAATAGAGATTTGCTGGTGATGAGAAGCTGCTGCACAAGCTGTATTTGGAGCAGTTTGCTTTACTAGCACGGTAACAGCAGGAAGTTTTCTTTTTGTTTTTATTTGGGACTAATTAAGGCTGTTTTGTCCTGGCATTTGTGTATCCACAATAATTTTTCCTTGAAGTTTGGAAAAGTGGTTGCTCTTTTTAATAAATACAAAAGTAAATAACAGCTGTACTTGATATGCTGATGGTCTTGATGAGCTTTGTCTTTTTCATATTGCAGGGTATAGAGTCAGGCGTATTTGGTACAGTAAGCGTGCACTTTTATGAGCATTTCACAGACGCATAGTTTAGAAAGTTCCAGATGTTTGGTCTTTTGTGAAGTAATGCTCTGCAAAGGTCTGTGCTACAGACCTGTTTAAAACTATTCATATATTTTATGGGTACTGGGGCAGCTCTTGGAGAGGTGCATTAATTTTAAAATGTTAGATAGTTTGGTTGGGGGACAAGATTTGAGTTTAAAATGCAAATGTCTGGCTGCACACCCACAAATTGACTAATGTTGAAGAACGTGTTTGGATATAACTTTATTAGAATGCAGAGAATATTGAAAGATAATTGAAATACGATTTTTCATTTTAGGAACTGGAGCTGATGCTGACTTTTTGGTAATAAAGTTTTTTTGTTCCTTGTGTGTCATGGCAGTTTGCAAAGTACGAAGGTGTTTTTAGTTACATTTTTGAATTGTCAGCAGATTAAAGCTAGAAAAATCCATTGACTTGTTTTTTCTTTTGTACAGCAGATCAGCAAGATTTAAGAAAGGAACATTTTACTGTCCTATGGTTTATGTAGATGAGGTTGTAAAGTGCATGTTTATTCTCATTTCTGATTTTTGTTGCATCAATGTGCGTCTGATTTAAGAAGTCATTATTTATTTAGCAGAAGCAGTTCACACACATGAGAACATCTGGCTGGAGAGGTACAACAGTCTCTGTGAAGGTAATCCTGTGGGGTTTTTGTATGTGCGTCTAACTCTAATCGTTGTAAGGATTATCGTAGTGTGAAAGGTTGGGCACACTGTTGTGTAAGACTGCGTAAAGTGTGACTGAAACATTGGGTAGGGTGGAGGAATTGCCTGTCCCTGTGGCGTGACAGATCTTGTGAGTTTGCTGAACTTGGTGCCATTGCTTCCGGTGAGGAAAAATTTTGTTTGTAACTGGTTGCTGCCATAGTCTTAGTTTTTGAATTTTTTAATAGGCAGGCAAACTGTGATATTGTTGTGTCCACAGGAAAGTGATTTGAATGTGTAAAGTAGGTTTTCACAACTTTTTGGCTGTGTACTCTTGATTTTGTAAAATATTAATTATTGGTTCTGCTGTGAACTTGGTTGTGGCCAAAAACGGTTTAGAAAGATCAGTTTGCTTACCAGTTAACAAAAATAAATTGAAGTTTAGGGGAACTTCTGTTGCGTTTCAGTATTAATGTCCATATATTTTTGTTTTTACAGGACAGCTGCAGCCCCAGTAGCACTCTCAACCAGCCGGTGGATTTTGGTGTGCTGAAGTTGGAACTGTATTGGTTTGGGCACAGAGGTTATAAAAATGAGTGTGAAGGGGAAGGGGTTCCCAGTGGACCTTGGTGGAAGCTTTACTGAAGATGCACCAAGGCCGCCGGTCCCTGGTGAAGAAGGAGAGCTAGTAACAACAGAAACCAGACAATGTAATTATGGCCTTTATTCTGGAAAAAGTGATGGGATTAAAAATGATACATCTACAGCAACACCAAGGAGACCAGATCTGGACTTAGGATATGAACCTGAAGGAAGTGCGTCTCCTACTCCTCCTTATTTGAGATGGGCTGAATCATTGCACTCTTTGTTGGATGACCAAGATGGAATTAACCTATTTCGAACTTTTCTCAAGCAGGAAGATTGCTCTGACCTCCTGGACTTCTGGTTTGCCTGTAGTGGCTTTAGGAAACTGGAGCCCAACGATTCCAATGAGGAGAAGAGATTGAAACTGGCAAAAGCTATCTTTAAGAAGTACATCTTGGACAGTAATGGGATTGTGTCCCGGCAAATCAAGCCTGCTACAAAAACCTTTATAAGAGACTCTGTGATGAGGCAGCAGATTGACCCTGCCATGTTTGATCAGGCCCAAATGGAGATCCAGTCTATGATGGAGGAGAACACATACCCTGTTTTTCTTAAGTCTGATATTTATTTGGAATATACAAGGACAGGTGGTGAGAGTCCAAAGGGTTACAGTGATCAGAGTTCTGGATCAGGGACAGGGAAAGTTCTGTCTGGATATTTACCGACTCTCAATGAGGATGAGGAGTGGAAATGTGACCAAGATCCCAATGACAAAATTGGTGTGGATGTCCCACCTGCCAGTGCACTTACTCGGAATTTACTCCTTGAGACAGCACCCCAGCGTGCCACCCCTCCCAGAAGGTATGAAGGAAGAGAATATAGGTAAGTGATTCTGATTAAGTAAATCAATTTTTTGTGTGTTGGCAAAATGGTGGCTTAATCTTGCATGCATTTCTGTATTTTTAAAAATCATTGTCTAACCTTAAATGATGTTGTTGGATGTCTTGTCATTTTGCAAAAAAAAACCCCTCACACTGGTAAACACCCAGTATAGAATTATAAAAAAAAGTTCAAGAATAAACAGCAAAAGGAACTCACAAAATGATGTAAAAATAAGTTTAATAGCAAAGCTTTCGAGGTAAAACTCTTTTTCAGTGAAGATTTTTTTTTTTTTTACATCAGTTTGTGAATTCTTTTTGGTTTTTATTCTTAAAATGTATTTTTGTTTGGGGTATGGTATATTATAACAAACCTATTGGCCTATATAAAAAGAATGAAATGGCGGTGGGGAATTGAATGTCACCTGGGTTGGAAACACGTTGTATTGCTGCTGTTGTAGGTAATTTGCTCAAATACTTATTTGCTGTAAATGTATATCATTTAACTATTGTTTTGTTTTACATTTTCAAAACATATCTGTGAAAAATGAAAATCCTTAAGAGATTACATTCACACTTAGTCTTATGTTTTAAAATTCTTGAAGAGCCTGAATGGGGACATTTTCTTTGTGAATTTGTGTATTTTCTCTGCATGTTCTATGTGCTGAAATGTAGAGTTTAACATTAGGTGAGCACTTTGGTCCGTAGTCACAATTTCTTTATTTGCTTTTTAAGATTAATTTGCCTTACGGTTGTTGTATTCCATTAACATTTTTACGGAGTTACCAAGAAAGGTACTGAGGTTGTCCAGCACCCGTTTTTTAAATAACTGCTTTGTTGCATTTTTCTTGATGTTTTCCCATCATGTAGCTTAAAATTCTAGTTTTTATGGGCGAGAAATTACCTTTTCTTCTCTGTCTATGCACCCATAGTTTTTAAAAGTATTTTATTCTGTGCAGTGAAATGTGCTGAAATTGTTAAAAATGGCCATGTTTGCTATGATTTTATTTATTTATTGCCTGAGTGTGTATGGTTGGCTAATCTCCATTTTATGTAATCATGGTCATCATCTTAAGTATTGGAAGAGTTTGTTGCTCAGAAACAGGAAATATTCAGGGTGGGGTCAGGGCTATGTGGGGGCTACATTCCTGAAGGTTGGTACACTGATCCAAAAATTCTGGCTGCCCTCCCTAATCAAACACCCCAGCTCTTTGCTGGGTAATTTCATCTACAGAATAAAGTTGTGCTTTGTTTGCTTACTGGTTTGTTTTTCTTACTGAGCTGCAGTAAAATATTTGGCTGTAGAAAGTTGATGGTATCAATAAATGGCAATACAGTTACTACATAAAAATCACAGTGGTTATGATAAAATGCATCAGTTTAATTATTTTTATAGGGAATTATTGGCTGTGTTCTGCCTTTATTCATAATAGTACACTCAGAGTACTTGTGTTGTTTGAAACAGGAGTGTCGTGAATGTGGCTAAGCTGAAAAATCATTTGTAGTGGTTAATGACACGATGAATACATTGACAGCATTGCTAGACAGTAGAACATTGGAGTCTGTAAATGAAAGAGTACTGACCAAGTACATTAAACCTGAAGATATTTGTATAGCATGATGCTTGTGACAGTAGTTCATACCATAAATACCAGTTACTTTCCTCCCCTTTTTAACTGATGGGAATGCTTTTGTGTCCAGAGTCTGAATGTCAGGCTAACTGATGGGATATTTTCTATGACTTGATGGTTCCAGAATCTGAATGTCAGGCTAACTGATGGGATTTTTTTTCTATGACTTGATGGTTATGCTGTTTGCAATTCTTTGTATAAACTGTCTATTATGGTGATTTGTTGAAAATAATGTAGTTACTACAAATGATTTTGAATACTGTTTGATTTGTATATAAACTGTCTATTATGGTGATTGTTGAAAATAATGTAGTTACTACAAATGATTTTGAATACTGTTTGATTTGTATACAAATTGAATATAGACAGAGTAAATAATAAAACACTCATTTCAGTAGTTATATATTTTAAACGCAGGTTGTTTTTGCTGCACACTTTTCTTAATGCATGCAGTTGTTTACTCTGTATCTTCCTTAAGCACATATAATAACATACTGTCCCTGTACAACAGTGAATGCTTTGTGTACCCCCTCTTTTATGACTGTTTGTTTTTATCAGAAACCTGTCGTAATTAGTCAATATTGGACCATATTGTAAATGCTGACTTGCATGTGACACAGTCATCAGCTTAGCTAGCAGATTTGGTGTGTGTTCAGTTTCTCAGCTTTCAGAGCTCGGACATACCTAAAGGAGATTCGGTCTTTAACATTCAGAGCTTGGGAACAACATGTATGTTTTGCTGGGCAGATGAAACCTTCCCAGACTACTCTTCTACCTTCTCATACCCATGATTCTCTGTCTTTCTCAACCACCTCTTTTTATTTTTACCATCTCGAAATACATTTAGTTGGATTCTAAATTACCCCAACCTTCATTAGGGAGCATTTATGTTAGTCTCTTTTTCTGCTTAGTTACAAATGCATGTTGGCATCCATCTTTGTCACTTTGTTTGGTTCTCATTTGTTTTGATATTATAATGTAATGCTTTTGAGTGTTCTTTTTCTACCATTAAGGCATTCTTGCCTTTCTTTAATGGAGTGTTTTTTTTTTTTTGCCAGCATGTTTCTTTCATTGAAAAAGTGTGATTTGGCAAAAAGTTGCAACAGATGTGTTTTATTTGGGCCCTCTGTGTTTGTCTAATTGCCTTCTATGCTCAATTGCGAAAGATGCCGCCTTCTGCAGATTTTTTTGCATACTGTTTACTCTTGTCAGCTGCTATTTTATGCATACAAATCTTGTTAAAACTGTCACAAGTGTGTTTTACAGGGGAAGGTAGGAGGTCGTTCCTGCTAAAATGTGGGGAAAAGGTACTTGGTGAGAATTACATGGATAGTGTTAGTTTTTCGGCATCGGGGAGATGGTTTCTGATCAGTTGTCTATAGTCAAGGTAGTCGAAGCTTATCTCGCAGCTTTGTATGGTGGTAAGGTAGTTTATGCTACCTTATGGTCCCTTCCCACTTTAACCATTACACAACAAGACTCTGTTGATAATGGAGATAGAGCCACTGCACTAATAAATTATCTGATGTTGTTAATCTTTCCATTTATCACCGATGGGTTCAGTTCCGAGCCCTCATTAAGTCGGCCTAGTACCAAGCTCGTGCCAGCCAAAAAACTCCTAAGCTTCTACCTACAATGTCCTTCTCCCTGTTACCTCAGCTGTCGTTTGCCACGTAACCGTAAAGCCACATTTCAGCCGAGCTCTCAGCTAAGTGGAAACTTTTTGATATTTTGTGAGAAAATTGCTTGATTCTCTTATCGTTAGTGGTTTATATTCATTGATCTTCACTTTTACAGTTAGATTTACCCCTTTATCTCTTTTCTTCTACCCTTTTGGTAATCTTTTAAGTACCATTGGTGGTACGGCCCTCTCTTTTTACCTTTGTGTTATTCATTGAATACCATAGCTGGTATTCCTTCCTTTTCCATCTAGTTGTGTGTTTTTGCTCTTAGTATAGATACTGTGTGTTTTTTGTTTAGATTTAGGCCTAGACTAAATAGGATTTAAGATTGTATTTGAAGACTTTTTGTTGCGTTAACTTGTCGTGATGTCTGACAAGAAGGGTACTTTAGGTTTCAAGCACTGTACTTTGTGTAATGGTAAACTTCTTAACAGTGACTCCCATGATGATTGTGTTTATTGCTTTGGAGTGCCCCATCTTTCAGTGCAGCCTCCCTATGTAATTTGCCAAACTTTTAGCCAGCACACTCTGAACAAGCACAAGAATAAGTTTGATTCTAAAGGGCCTACTTAAATCGCCCTTTTCAGGAGCCGTTTCTGCTATGGAGGTCTCAACCCCTCCTAGGAAAGATAAAAGGTCCCATACGGTTCCCTCTTCACACTCTGGTGATCAGGGCACGTCTGTCAAACCTAAGGTGCAAAAGCTTTCTTCGGAGCATAAATCTGCCTCATCGGCTCCAAACTTATCTGCTCCAGGCACTACGACTGTTACTATATCGGCCCCAGCTTTGGCACCGACCATAAACCTGCCTACTACGACTTTGGCACAGTGCATGCCTATCTCTGCAATGGTGACTCAACCTCCCGTATCGGCTCTGAGTGCTCGTCTGGCACTGCGCTCTCTTACGGCTCCAACTACAATAGATTTGACTCCACTGCTCCCGGTCTCCAAACTTGAGACTTCTGTATCAGGCATCACGGGCCCAATACTCTTCGTCCGTAGACCTGTTTCTAGGCCAAGCCTATAGCCGGCAGCCAGGGGGATCCACATTCCTTCCAAGACTCATCCCCCTACAGGGTTTGGGTTAATTTCTCCACAGACTCCATCCTATTCTCCTCCTTTGACCACCTTGGTTCCAAAGCCTTCTGCTCTGACATCTCTTTCTGAACCCCCCCCCCTGTCTCGGCACCAGTAGTGGACCTCACCTTGGCTCCGGGACTGTCCCTTTGGTCCTCTGTTCCTACTGAACCAGTCCTTCCTCAACCGTGTGATTGGGCTGCGGGCTCTTCGGTTGGTGGCACACGGACCTGAGTGTTTCTTTGGTTCCATTCTCTGTACCGGGAGCTTTGTCTGCTCTGATCCTGCTTGAGGCTCCATCTTGAGGAGCGGATTTGATGGAGCAGGGTATGACCCTGGTTCTGAGGTTGTCTCAGTTCTGGGCTCCCATCCCTCTTCGGGCGGACCAGCTTTCTGTGCGATGGAGAGGGCTGGTGCTTCTGGAAGCATTCCGCTGATGTCTGAACCCCAGTTTTCTCTCCCTGAGCTACAGCTGCCACGGGCTATCTGCCTGGGGCTCCAGGCAGGAACGCCACAGGAAACCCTTGTACAGGGTGCCCACTCTTATGAGTTCTCCTCAGAAGCCCCCACTGAGGATCCCCCGTGGAAGAGATCATGCAGGAGGAAGCACGTAGACTCACCTGAGGAGTCTCTTATGGGGGACATGGATTTCGATGATGGTGGAGGGTCCACACGGTCACTTCCTGATGAGGTCTCCTTTGGAGACATCCTTGAAATCGTGTAACAGATGGGTGACTGGAAGCCCACTAATCCTTCTTCTGAGGAGTCCATGTTCCTGCAGGCTTTCCGTGCCTGGACTTTTACCTCTTAGGTGACCCCACCTGCAGAGGAGCTAGTTCAGCTCGTGGTGCAGCGTGCCTGGAAGAACCTTGACTCTCTGTTGAGGTGATCCCACAGAGACCAGACAAGACTCTCTCCCCACCCAAGGAACACCCACATTGGTCCTGAGGTTTACCAGTCGATGCTATGGTGGTGGTGGCGACCACTAAAAAGGACCTAGCTGAAGAGAGTCCTACTGTCCACCTGCCCAACAGAGACTCCCGGGCCGTGGACAGATTAGGGAAGCAAATTTTTGTATCGGCGACCTTTGCAAAAAGGTCCCTGAACTACTTGACACATTTTACGAGGCTCCAAAGAGACTTGATTTCCAAATTCTCTGGAGTACTTGCAGGGCAGGTGACTGACGAAGTGAGGGACAAAGTTGTATCGCAGCTCGCAACACTGGAATCTGTCTCCAATTCATCCATGAGGTTGCTTTCACACGCAACTGCAGGAGCAGCTAGAGCTGCGGGTTCATGCATAGTTATGAGATCTCACACCTGGATGCACATTTGTGACCTCGCAGACCCCCTCAAGTCTTCCTTTTTGAATGCTTCCATCGAAGCATCTTCATTGTTTGTCTCTAAGGTAAAGGACACTCTGGCCAGGTGTGAGCAGGACGGTAAGACCCTGTCTGCCGTAGGCCTACGTTTTTCCAACCCTCAACATTCCTTCTCCAGGAACCAGAGGAGTGGGAAGATGTGGCACAACAAATCTCGGGGTCCTTTCCATGCCGCACGTGGTGATGATACCCCCTGGGGCAGAGGGGGGTAACAATTCCGGAAGATGCCCCTTTTGGAGGCAGAGGGGGGGTTCGTGCAATCAAGGCCCCAGAGACTCCTTCTCTGGAAAGCCTTACCAACACTCCTGAAGAGCGGCCCGATTGCTTGCCTCTGGAAGCAGTTGGGGTAATTTCTCTCTGCACCAAGCTGCCTGGCACTCTATCCCCACCAACATCATTACTAGAGGTTACACCATTCCCCTCGTATCTTATCCAAAACTTCCCGACGTTCCACCCAGTCAGAGGGAAGAAACGGCTTCAGAAGTAAGAAAGCTGCATCAAAAAAGAGCCATCCAACTAGTCCCATCAGAACAATGCGGATTTTACTCAAGAAATTTTGGATTGTCACAATTCAGTCCATCCTCCCTTTTCTCAAGGAGGGCAATTGTATGTGCTTGATAGATCTCCGGGATGCATATTACCACATCAAAATGGACAAACGCTCCAGGAGTCTGCTTCGCTTCTGGCTAGGAGCCAGTCATTACCAGTTTTGCGCCCTGCCGTTCAGTCTCTCTACAGCCCCCAAAGTATTCACAAAGTGAATGGCAGTGGTCACAGCTCACTTGAGACTGCATGAATTCCAGGTGTTTCTGTATTTGGACGATTGGATCCTTACTGCCCCCACCAAGCATCTTCTGGTAGCCCTGCAATACACCCTTTCTCTGGCAGAAATTTTGGGGATAACTGTGCACTGGGAGAAATCCAACCTTAATCCGACCCAGCAGATAGAATTCATCGGGACAGTCTTCTACACTCGATCCTGTCTGGTGTCACTGCCAGCTCACAGACTTCAGAGGTTGAGGCTTCAGCTCCGGGTGATAGTCTGTCAAAGCAAAGTCTCGGCGAGAGCAGTTCTTCAGGTCCTAGGATCCATGGTAGCCTCCATACCATTAGTGCCTGTTGCGAAACTGTATATGCAAATCCTCCAATGGCTTCTTCTCTCAGTGGTTCCTGTATCATCACCACCTATGTTTTCAGATCCAGATAACCAACTCTTGCAAACATGACCTTCTTTGGTGGATGAGGCCAGATACGGATCTTTGGAGCCGCCCATTCCAGCCCAAAGCCATTGTGACCACAGATGCTTCCCTGATAGGGTGGGGGGCCATTTCCAGGGAAAGACAGTCCAAGGCACGTGGTCCACACTGGAGGCTGACCTGCATATCAGTGTTCTAGAACTGAGAGCAGTGCTGCTAGTGTTGCAAGCATTCCATCCGGTCCACCCCTCTGGAATGATTGCAGTTCAGTCGGACAATATGTCAATAGTCTGGTATATCAAAAAGCAAGGAGGAACCAAATCCCTACCCCCTGTGTCGAGAGGCCATGAGAATTTGGTAATGAGGGAGGATTCCAACCGCTTTCTGATAGCAACGCATATCCCAGGGAGCTCCATCGTGATTGCAGACAAGCCGACCAGATGTATTCTGTTGCTCCACTAGTGGTCTCTCAGTCCTGGAGTAGCGGCAAAAATTTTATTCCATTGGGGCCAGCCTTGCTGCAACTTCTTCAAATAACAAATGGAGCAGCTATTTTGCCCTATTCCCTGAGAGACTCTCTGATTCACGATTGGCTCACAGGACTTCGCTATGCTTCCCCCCTCCCCATTCCTCTGATTCCAAAGCCATTCGATTGAAATGCAAGGTGACCCTCATAGCCCCATTTTGGGCTCGACAAGTTCAGTTCCCCTTCCTTCAGCCTCATCTGTTGTACCCACTGTGGATTCTGGACCCTATTCCAGATCTGATCTCTCACCCCCAAGGGTTGACTCATCCAAATCTATCCAGTTTCAAACTGACAGCTTGGTTTCTCCACTTCCGCTAGTTGCCAGGCAGGATGACCTCCCCTCTCGTGTATGTGATATCATTCTGGCTTCTTACAAACCATCCACCAGAAGACTATACCGGAACAGTTGGAAAAGGTTCTGTATTTGGTCAAAGGAAAGGATGCTAGATCCATATTCGGCTCCAGTCACAGCGGTTTTACAATACCTGTCTAAGTTTTTTGAAGATGGAGCCGCAGCCTCTACCATGCGAGTACATCTGGTAGGGATTTCTAATTTATTATAATGGACTGGATGGTACATCAGTGATTGCAGGCATTGTGCACCAAAAGACCCTACCTAATTTTTCATAAGGACAGAGTATCACTCTGGACGAACCCATCCTTTCTCCCCAAAGTTGTTTCTGAGTTTTCCATCAGTCAGTCTATTGATCTTCCAATATTTTTCCCAAACTTTTATAATAAAGGAGAATACTGCTTATATTCCTTGGATGTACACAGGCAATTGCGATTCCATTTAGACAGAACCAAAACTATACGCAAGACTGACCAACTGTTCATTTCCTTCTCTGGGCCTAGAATGGGAATCTCTGTCTCCAAGGTAATTTTATCGAAATGGGTAAGGGACTGCATATGTTTCATTTATTCATTTGCAAAAGAACCTATGCCACAGAATATTAAAGCCCATTCCACCAGATCTATGGCAACTTTTGTAGCCTTCCATTCCGGGGCTTCTGTGGATAACATTTGCGCAGGAGCCACTTGGGCTAAACCCCACCCTTTTATCAATCATTACAAATTGGATGTGGTCTCCAGAGGGAGAGCTGCCTTCGGTTCAGTGACTCTCAGGAACGTTCTTCAATAATGGCCACTCAAGGATAAGGTAGCTGGGGATTCTGTCCATCGGTGATGAATGGAAAGAAGATGAACTACATCATATAAATAAGTTATGTCTTACCATAATGTTCCATCTGTGGTGTTCATCTTCTTTCATTCATCACTTCCCACCCTCCTTCCCCCCGAAAGGCTACTGGCGGATACTTTGGGTCCTAGTGGTGTCTTAGGGTATTTGTGCAGAAATGGCCTCTGCTTTACTCCTATGACATGGGGAACTCTATCTGAGGTAACAGAGAATGGCATTGCGGATAGAAGATTAGCTTGAGTGTTTTTTGGCTGGCGCGAGCTTGGTATTAGGCCTTCCTAGGGCTCGGAACCAAACTCATCGGTGGTGAATGAAAGAAGATGAACAGCACAGATGAAATGTTATGGTAAGGCATAACTACTTTTTTTTTTTGCCAGTGTTGGGCTGCCTTAATCTTTTTATAATGGTTTTACTACTACACAAAAAACTGTTAAAACTTTTTGATTTTTTTCGGGCATTTCTTGTCATGAACATTTACTCACATTCATTCACAAAAAAGGTGATAAGATGGAAATTTCAACCCGGCAGCCCATTGCTCTGTGAAATACACAGTACAAAATATTTTGTAAGATCCTACCTTTTGGCTGTGACCTCTTATGGCGGAGTTACTGGTCCCAGGTTTTTATGGGATTGGATATGTTTCTGTGCCTTAGAGGTCTCATGTGTTGTATTGTTTTTCTGCTTCCCATCTCCTTTCCTCTGCACCTTTCTTGTCTTGTCATATTACAAAGGCTTTTGACAGTATATGCCATGCACAGTTTGTCAGCTATTTCACAAGTTTTGGTCTTAATAATTAATGGATGGGAAGGGGTCAAAGCTGCCAGTGAGCAATGGCGTCCAACAGGGTTACCCTCTTAGCAACTACTTATTTGTTTTGATTTTCCATACTGCCATCCTTAAAGTTAGTTGTGCTACACTTTTAATAGCACATCCATTGGTAGTGAGAGGTGTGCAGCTACCAAGAGTAGATGACTTTGCTATTTTTATAGAGGATTGCCATTTTGTCGCTGCTGTTTGTTCCACCTTAGGATATGTATTAGCTGGCTTTCAATTGAACTTGACCATATGCACTGGGTTAGGCAGTCTTGGATCCTTTGTGGAGAACTTTTTCCTCCCAAGTTGTCCATATTTTGATACCGACATGATTCATTTGCAATAGTTTCCTGTAAAGTTGCTTTTTGGAAAACATTTTCTTTATCTTTTGCGAAAAACGCTTTGATGAATAAGTCCTTGCTTTCTGTTTGGAGTTATATGTTCAGAGTTTTTTTTCCCTAACTCAGATACTGATTTGTTTTGTGTAATATTTCCATTTTTTTGGGGGGGGGGGGGGGGGCTTCAAATGTGGTCCATAAATCTATTTTTTTTAGTGTAACTGACAAGGGTGGTATGTATCTTTTTACATCCTGGAGTTTTTGTTGTTTTTATCCATTTTATTTTTGTAGAATACATTTGACTTGTATTGAAAAACTGACCAATAAATAAACCAAAAGCGTCTGTGAATAACCGCAAGGACAATAGTACTCTTTGGTGCCAGAAACAAAAAATCACCTTTAGTGCTTTCGTCCACTATATATAAACTTGGATTTCATCGGAATAAAAGGAAATCAAGACACCACTATTAAATACATTTATACAATATATACATGATTCATACTAACCAGTCAAATGAACCAATAAAAACTTAATGCAATCCCAGAACCTCCTTGTATATATCGACAATAGTGGCAAAAAACATGTTTGTGCTATTTACCCTGGATGTTGAAAATTAAACTTATTTTAGTATTACCTTGCTGTAATAAAAACTTCAAATTCACTCCTTCATTACATTTTTATTGAACAATTCATTTGATTGGACAGTGTGGATCATGTGTCTACATTTAAAAGTAGTGCCTTGAACTTCATCAGAATAAAAGGAAATCAAGTGTATAGTGGATAAAAGCGCTAAAGGTGATCAGATATTTTCTTGTGTTATTATGTTGGGATGTTGACTTGCCCAACAGGTTATTACATGGCTGAAACCCACCTTTTTTGTCAAAAGCTTTACAGGGAGGAGAACTGTTAGACCGACATCAGTTGAGCTTAAAGAAATCCAGACAAGGTTGCTACACTGGGGAGCTACTGTTTTTTAAATCTTCCAACTGTCTGCAAGCTCTCTAGTTGTTGTTGTGTCTTTCGGCTTTTTCCCAGTTAGGGGTCGCCACAGCGGAACTCCGGTCTGCTAATGATTGGCAGTAGATTTTTACATGCCGAGTTGCCAGCTCTGACGCACAACCTTCAACAAAGGTACGCCCATTTACGCATGTCTCCACACAGAAGATGCTCTAGCTGAGAATCGAACAGGACAACGTCTTACTGTGAGGCGACAATGCTACCACAGCACCACCACCGCATCTGTAAGCTGTCTAGTACTTGCTCATAATGAATACACATTTTCTAACTACTGATTGTAATGGATTTTTCATATAAATCTACTGTGATGGAAATTGCTCAAGTTTCCTTTTTACATAATTTTGTTACCTTTCTCCAGGATTTATTCTGTGAGTAGGTAATAAAGGAAACAAAAAGCCCAGAGCATTCTTTGAGGGGTAGATTTAATCTTAATAAATCGGCGTTGGGGCTGTACCTGAGAGAACCAGAATTATTTGGTGGTGCTGCATGC
Organism: Protopterus annectens; assembly: GCF_019279795.1. Taxonomy (NCBI): domain Eukaryota; kingdom Metazoa; phylum Chordata; order Ceratodontiformes; family Protopteridae; genus Protopterus; species Protopterus annectens. The sequence goes on along the minus strand of NC_056746.1, from coordinate 372,549,239 downwards.
ACAATGTCAGTGTCAAGTGAAAACAAGTATTTGTTAATTTTGTGTGCTGACTTGGGAAAACTGCACAAATAGTAACATAGTGAAGTGTGAGACAGTGAAGAAGCTGGAGAGAAAGGACCTAAAGGTAACGCCTATTCACCACCCCCTGAAGTTTCAACGCATTAGTCCAATCAAATCAATCATTTTGGGCAACACCCATCTGAGAACACTAGCGTTAACCAAGTTTGTGAAATAGACACTGACGAACACGTTAACGCTCAGGCTGGTGCGCCCATATTGCGACAAAGTGAGAGAATAAACAATAATAACAACATACAAGACCCTGGTCAGTCCAATAATCGTAATCAACAAACAGAAGGAAATAATCATAATAACAACAGTAGTTTTGATAACCAGGGTTTTCAAGTGGTTCGCACAAACCAACGGAATCAACAGAACAATGCGAACCAAACACAAAGGAGAAAACTGCAAAACAGGCGGAGGAGATAAACGAACACAGCCAACCCTCCCCAAAAATAATTGTAAGCCTGGAGGGGGATTTCAAAATTTATAATTTCACTCCTATGATTGTGACTAAAGATATGATAAAAATTTTAGCCAAGGGCCTTTCATATGTACCCGAAAGAAGGGCCGACTTGGTAAAAACTGTCATCGATTTAAAACTATTCATACGCAAATTAATCTTGCAGTTTTGATGGGTACCAATTCATCTCTAACAAATACGCTTAGGGTTTTTAGTTTATTTAATCCATCATTGAATGAAACCCTAGCGTGTTTTGAGAAAATGTGTGAAGTTGATCTTAGAGCATTAGACAGCAATTTGTTATATCGGCACAAGAGGGTGCAAATGAATAATGTTGAAGATGAAGTAGGGGTTATTAGGCTGCTAAACGCACAAGACATTAGAGTAATGAAACCAGATAAAAGTGGGGGTCTGGTATTCATGGAAACAAACGATTACAATAAAAAAATGGCTATGCATTTGGAAACAGATGTATATGAAAAAGTAAGCATCAATGAAGTACATGGTGCATATCGAAAAATAAATACCATGTTACAGGATTTATTTTTGGAAGGTAGTATAGATATAAACATATATCACTACCTATTGATGCTAGCTCCAAGAATTCCAGCACTTTTCAGATCTCCAAAAATACATAAAAACTGTGATAATCCCCCATTTAGACCAATAGTGGATGGACGAGGATCTGTTACTTATGCATGTGCTAAACTGGTAGATCATAAACTAAAACCACTCATAAAAGTGAACATCAGATTTGTCATGATTTTTGGAGTTTTTTGGAAGATATTAATGGTCTTGATTATAATGATGGCCACATTTTTTAACAGTAGATATAAAGGACCTATACACAGTTATTCCCCAAAAGTTGGGAATTGAATGGGTAAGGGAGTTCTTGACCATTAAAGGTATGGATGACAAAGATATTTATGTAATCAAAGTTTTGCTGGACACCAGTGTTGTCGAACAACTTTGTGTTTTAATGACGACATATATTTGCAAAAAACTGGAGTCGCCATGGGTTCTCCCTGTGGAGAGAGTTTCGCGAACGGTGTCATGGCATATTGGGAGAGGTCATTACTATTTAATAACTCCCTTTTTAAGAGAGACAGCATCTGGTATACAAGACACCAAGATGATATGTGTTTCTTATGGGAAGGGGATAAATCTACCATTGAGAATTTTATCGAAAGTATAACCCACATGACTAGTTTCTTGCAATTTACTTTCGAAATAGGTATTGATGCTATCAATTTTTTGGATGTAAGATTAGAGAAGGATGTATCTCACAATAGATATAGAAGCTTTATATATCGTAAACCTACATACTCAAATGCATTTTTGCATTTTTCAAGCAGCCATCCATATTATCAAAAGAAGGCAGTGGTTAAAGGGCAGGCTGTTAGAGCCGCAAGAATGATAGCCCATAATGACGATTATAAGGCAGAATGTGATTTACTTATTTCGATGTTTCTAAAGAGGGGATACCCAGAGAAGTTTCTTAATAGCATTTTCCAAGAGGTTAATCTAAAACGTTATTCAGGACATTTTAAGCCCATTTTGCATAAAGGATATGAAGATATACATTCGGAGGGCCCATTGGAAATCATAAGTAGGAATGACGATACATTAAATATGGGAATTAATTTCTTAATAACTTACTCCCTCGATGCCACATCCATTAGAAATATAATATTCAAAAATTGGAGCATCATTACTGGAGATAGCAATTTAAACAAAGTTTTAGGATCAAAACCTAAGTTAACATATAGAAGGGGTCCAAATATTAAAAGTCTATTAGAAAAGAAAAATAGATATAAAAACAATTCTGGTATGGGAAGATGTGACAGTTGTGCACAATGTAAATCAATAAAAACAGGCAATAGGGTGCACACAAAAAATAAAAATTATTACATTAGAGACAGTTAATTGTAACTCTAAGGGGATTGTATATGCAGCTTTATGCGAATTATGTAACGCATTTTACATAGGAAAACCAGAGAATTAAAACAGCGTATATATGAACATCAGTATAGTATTTAAAAAAAAAAAAAAGCACTACAAATGCACTGGCTAGGCATACTATGGGAAATCCAACACATAGAGTTCAATTCACAGTGTTGGAACAAATAATACAGGACTGGAGAGGTGGCCCGTGGGAACTTAGATTAGAAGAAAAGGAGCTAATGTGGCAGATTCGGACTGCAGCATATGTCCCACCAGGGCTGAATGAATACACATCTCTAAAATGTATACTAAAGTTGAAAGCACTTGCAAGATAGCATTCATGTATTTTATTTTATTTCGTTATTAATATATATTTTCTATTTTTTATTATTTTTTATCTATGTATGTAATTAACATGTATTCAAGTAATGACAAGTATAAGTCTTTGGTTTAAACAATCATATATGGCTTATAAAAGTCTTTTAATATACACATATATATATTTTTTTTAATAAATGTTTTTAACTAAAGTGAATTTTGTATCTTTAAATAGGTTTTATATGAGTTAATTAGATAATTGGGTCTATTATTTAAAACTTGTTTTCAGTGTACTTGGTTGTCTGAAGAAGTCAGAGCATTGGCTCTGATGAAAGCGCTCACATTAAAGTTTCAAAAAGATATAATTTTGTTCGAACTTGTTTCCTGACTGCAAAGCCATTTCGTTGTGTGTTTTTGAAAAAGGACCTTAGCACTTGATTGCATGATCACACTGTAGTTATTGATCCTTGTTTTTATATGCATGGGGAAGTCACTTGTTAAAATGGAAAAAAGGAATAGTTCAACAGTTTTGCATGAAAAGATGTGTTGTATCTTGAGGGTGTTATGCTGGAATACCTAAACAAATGCGTTGGTTTATTTTGGAAATGGCTGAAATTGCCAGTCTGCGTTGTAAAACATACATACATTTTTTAAACGTTGACAGTTAAATGGTTAGAATTCGTATGTTAATTTTATGATACTTGTTTGTGAAATATCAGTGGTAAATTGTTCACTTGTGCCTTGAAAAGTGATTCAGAAGAGTGATATGACATCTTTTTGTGGGTTGTGAAAGCAAAATTAAAAAAAAAAAATGTGGCCCATATCTTTGTATGTGGGTGTACGAGACTGCCTCCAATATGATAACTAGGAATAATTTGAAATGTAGAAAAATCATGTTCCTTTTGTTTTGTACTAGATGTTATGTTATACTTATTCATGCATATGCAGTATCAGTGGTACTCTATACAGGCAGGGCCAGCACTAGCATTTGGGGGCCCCAACAAGTTTGAAGTTGGGGGCCCTACCACAGAGGACCATGTTGCTATCATGCCCCCTTCCCTGTTGCCATGGAACGTATCATCATGGAACTCCTAAACAAGACATAGGTAATCTCCAAACTCTGGACCCTACCCAGTTCGGGTTTGTAAAAGGCAGATTATCTCTCCTAAACCTGAGTGACTTCTTTGAAGCAGTCACCACAGCCATAGATGAGGGTAATGTGGTTCACATAGCTCATCTAGATCTCGCCAAGGCTTTCAACACCATCCCCCACTCTGGAATTATAGATAAGCTCACTAAACTAGGTATAAATCCCTATGTCACAAGTTGGGTTGCCAACTGGCTCACGGACAGAACCCACACTGTGAAAGTAGCAGACTCCAAATCCGACTTCAGACCAGTGACAAGTGGAGTACCACAGGGTTCAGTCCGGGGTCCTCTCCTGTTTGGTATCTACTTCTCTGAAGTAGAGGCTAACACAGAAGGTCTTTGGCTAACAAAGTTTGCAGATGACTGCAAACTAGGAGCCATAATCAAAACTCCTAACGATGTAGACATACTACAAAAGGCGGAAAAAAACTCTCTGCAAGTAGTACAAGGTGCAAGGCAAGAACTGATACAAGTAGACAAAAATCGCCAGCACCAAATACAGTGAAAAGCATCAGATGAGACTAATAAATTAAATACACAAGTATTTTATTAAGGTATAATAAACATCCCAAACCGGTTTCAGCCAACAGGCTTTCCTCAGTGGGAAAACCGGTTTCAGCCAACAGGCTTTCCTCAGTGGGAATGAAAGTAGTAACAACTGTGAAGTGACACACACATACATACATAAACATATACACATACACACATACACATACACACATATATATATATATATATATATATATATATATATATATATATATATGTGTGTATATATATATATATATATATATAAAACCTGAACCATCAAATAGGATTCTTCCCAAAGTGATCTTTCCAACATTCAAATTGTTTCCTGTGTAGAGAATGAAAGGTTATGCAATAAAACCACATTATTAAAATATAATGTAACAAATAAAAAATGAAAAATAAAACAATATTTTTAAATGGGTCATTCAAACCGGGTGAAAACAAAGCACCCAGTTTAATGATCCAATACTTCTCTTTTTTAGTGAGGATTGAGTGCCATCCTTGCTTGTTGGATCTGTCACCAAGAATTCTATCAATAATAGTGAACTGGAATCTGGTTGAGCTGTGGTGTAAACAACGTCTGTATAGAGCATTGGTCTCTCTCTTGGTTCGTATGTCACTACGATGCTCAGACATACGTAAACAAAGTGGTCGTGATATTTGTCCAACATAAATACACCACCCAATCACTATTACAGTTCCCAAAAAATTTAATGTCAAAAATCCTGTCAGTGTTTTTGCTGGTGGACTGTTTGCATGTGAAAATGAATGGACATGATTAACAATGACCACAGTTGTAAGTACCCCATAGTTTGTCACCTGTCATGGTTAATTAGTGGTGTATAGCTCCATTCAAGCTTACCCTTTTAAAATGTGAAAACAATGACCCAAGTGTCCTGCCTCTTCTATATCCATACTTACATGCATCACCAATCAGAGGTGTAAGTTCATCATTAGCAGTAAGAATGTTCCAATGTTTGGACATAACATTCCTGATTAAGTTTGTTTTGTCCAAATGTTGTGATGAACCAAATAGATTCATCCTGTTCAGTATGAGTTTTGTCACGATATGTAAGAAGTGAGGTTCTAGTTGAGTTGGAAGCAACTTGTTGGGCACCCTGGATGTCCGGCTCATTGTAACCCCTAGCTCTAAACCTGTTAACCAGATCCTGTTGAGATTTTTCATAGTCATTTTCTGAGGAACAAATTCTGCGATTCCTGAGGAATTGAGATTTGGGTATGTTTTGGATAATGTGGTTGGGGTGCATACTCGTTGCATAAGTTATTATACAGGGGATATTTGCAAAATGTTTTGCTTTGTAAAGTGTCGTCTGGAGTCCGTGTTATAGTAACTTCCAAAAAATTGATCTCAGACCTGTTGCAAGTTAAGGTAAATTCAATACCCCATTTGTTCTGGTTGAGATACAATACAAATTCCGCCAAATATTCCTCATCCGAGCGCCAAACCAACTATCGTCCAAATATCTACGCCAAATGTCAAGTTCCTCAAGATATAGATTGTGGGTGGAGTCATAAATGAGATGTTCCTCAATGTATCCCATGAACAAGTCTGCATATATAGGAGCAAAAGATGCTCCCATAGCAGTGCCTTTGAGCTGCCAGTAACATTCTCCCTGAAAATGGAAAACAATTTTTATTAAGAACCTGCTCAGCCATGCAGACCAAAAAGTGTGCCGGATATAGTTGGGCTTTGTCTAACCAAAAATTGAGGGCTTTCAATCCAGCCCAGTGTGGTATATTGGTGTAGAAGGCCTTGACATCCAGGGTGCAGAGTAGCCAGTCAGGTTCCAGCTGGCTGTCAGAAATTGTGTAAAAAATTTGTGTGTTATCCTGTATTCTGGCACGAATTAGGCCAAGTAGTGGTTTGAGATGCAATGTAAAGAACTCAGTGGTTCAGTCAAAGAACCCATGCCAGATACAATCGGTCTTCCAGGAGGTTTGTTAAGGCATTTATGTATCTTGGGCAAAAGATATAATGTCTGTTTCTGTGGATCTTAGACCGCAAGATGTGTCTTCACCGTATCAGATATGATACCCTCTGAGACAGCCAGATCCAAAAAATCATCAATTTCCCGCTTGAAATTCAGAGTGGGGTCAATAGGCATCTTCATATAATGGGAAGGGTTGGACAATTGTCCATTTCCCTCCCCCAGATAATAATCTGTGTCCATGATAACTATGGACCCATCCTTGTCAGCCTGGGTAATAATGATATTTTTATTGTCCCTAAGTTGTTGCAGTGCCTGTTGTTCATTGATAGATAGTGTTTCAAGGGAGTAAACTTGATCTGACTTAGTGTATATCCCTGTGTACTGCTTGTTGAAAGACAGCTACATTGCAATTCATAGGTGGTACAAAGTTGGATTTATGAAATATGAATTCATTAGATCTTTGAAAGTTTGATCTAGACTCAAAGAAAAGTTTGAGGTTAATCCTGCAGCAAAAGTCATTAATATCATTAACTATATCTGATTCATCAACAAAAAAAACCAGGAACAAAGTTCAAACCTTTATTCAAAAGTTTCTTTTGGTCCTCTGTTAAAACAGTTTTAGAAATGTTCAAAATGTTACAGTCAATTGTCTCATAAATGTTTGTAGAAGACGCACGATTGTATCCATCTTTGTACCTTCTATGTTTTCTCCCACCCCTACTCCTAATGCGTTTAAAGGATGGGTCTGGTTTTTAGATTTCTTGGAAACCGGGGATTCCACAGTGTTAGTCCCTTCAGTGTCTGTAGTGGAGGAATCCTCCACTAATGTACTGCTGTATGTGTGAGACCCCTTCAATATTGATCTGGGTCTTTTTTATTGTTATTCCTACCAGGTTTCTGTCTAGTATCCATGCATCTGACATTTTTAGTAGTGTCAAAAGGTCGTCCCCTCTGGTAATCTGTTAGATCTCTATTACATTTCTTGATTTTTTTTTTTTTTGTCCTTGATTTGTTTTTCAAACACCAGCAGTTCTTTTGACAGCTTATTAAGGCATATAGACAATTGTGAGTTTCCCTTATAAATTTTTACTTCCCCACACAGGTCACCAACCTCTTTAATGTTAGTTTCAATAGTTCGTTCATAATAAGAACTTAATATTCGAACAAAGTTCATAGATGCCTATTGTTGGGCTTCATACCATTCATTGGTCAAGGTTTCATCAATCTTACTTACTAAAGGTTGGGTTTTAATTCTCAGACCCATGGGGGTTATATCCTTATTCATGTAGGCTTTAAAAAGCCTCAAATGCCATATGTTTGTTCTCAAACTTTTCATGCTTTTACTAAGTTTATGAAAAGCAATGTTGCAGCCGTTATCTGGATCTGTTTGTTGTGGAATACCATTCTCGTTTGATATACCAAAAACAGCAATGTCATTTTTGTCGGCACAAAGCCCCTGAAGTATTGTTTCTAGATCTATGACAATAAGCTGTAGAAATGGTAGATCTGTTCAGATCCCAAAGTGTATGTGTTACTGTACGTAGGAAAAAGTCAAAATAATAGGTATATGCTGTAAGCTGTCAAGAGCACTGACCTAATAACCCTATATATCCAGTCTAATAGCAATAAACCAACATACCAGAGAGGCAATCCTGGCAATTAACAAAAATTATGCCAATAAACTTAATTGTATATAAGTAGTGACCGATATGCTCTGGCCACGAACTGGCACAAATTAAAACTACAGTCCGCTTCAGATATTAGTTTCAGACAAAATCCTTATAGGTAGTTGAAAATATACAAGCATAAATATCAGAATGTTCCTTAAAAGAACTGATAGTTAAACATCATGTAGTGAGAATGTTTGTATAAAAGTGTACTATATTGGGGTTTAGCCCCCATGATGACACTCCTAGTATAAAACCCCCCAAAACAACAGTCTGCTTCTGTCCCTTGTTCACTAAGGGCCTAGTGCCACTTTGCATCAAAAAATAACTGTTTCATTTATTCTGCATTTACAATACTGGGTATAATGTCCCATCAAAACTAAAATAATCTTTGTAGTTATTAAAAAATAGAATATTATGATTGGTACCAAAATATAATCCGCAAAATGCTGGTGTTATTCAACCCTAATGAAAATGTGGTCAGATTGGCCTGTAAAGGCTGAATCCAGCTAAATTAGTACCAGAGTATGGGAATAACCACCAACCTCCTAGATCAAGGTGATAATATTATTCATGGGGTAATCAAAAGATGTAAACATTCATATATGATCATTAAAGGTGAAATTAGTAAACAAAGGTATTATCCAACCCTATGAAACAGTATAGCAGGTTTGGCTTAATATAACTCAATCTAGTTCGGGTGGTATCAAACTGTCAAAGCAACATCTCGGTTATGTTTAAATTAAATAAATAAATCGCTTAATCATACAGTGGCAGTAAGTATAATAAAAATCCACTTATTACAACATGAACATGCAATTAGTTATAGTACATGAAATTATAATTCTTAAGTATTGAATAACCATAGACGCTATTGATGCAGTTATAACATTCAACATATGTGCAAAGTCCAATAGTAGTCCTGCTGGTAAGAAACAGGGTTATATCTTTGTAGTAACCAAATTTGTTCCAGACACTGTTTCTGCGTCCAGTTCCGTACAACAATAGCCCCAAAGTCATATAATCAGTAGTTGGAAACCAGCATTAATCCCAACATATATACCTGGTTCATTTAGAGCTGTGTAGCTTGTAGTAGCAATGTCCAAAGTTAATTAGATTCCCAGTGAATGCATCCAGGTCGACATATTTGAATACGACTATTGAAGCATAAAGGAAAATAATCTCCCAACAGTATGTTATAGCCAAGACCAGTTCTGTGTTATTCTACATTCATCCACCAAAAAACAATGATTGTTGCGAAAAACAGCTACACATCCACGAAGAAAACCCTCGCTCACATATCTAGTCGCATGTAGATGTTTGCACCATGAGGTTAATGCCCTCAGCAAGAGAAACGAAAAAAGCCGTGAAAAAACAATGTTGGGCTTGTTCAAATGCAGGCGTAGGCGAGTCTTAAGACCCAGTATTAATCATACAAACAGACTAACCAGGAAAACACTGACTAAAATGATTCCAGCCCAAACTAAACAGTACCTTGTATATAAAAAAACAACATGGCGTCCGCTTCCAAACATGAAACGAAGAGATTTGTTGTTGTATATGTCGAGTGAAACCCAGTTCAAACAAATTGTAGGATGATGTGGTGAATAGATCCAAAATAATCCAACACTCACTGTAAGTGAAAATTATCTGTGGGAAACCTGGGATGGTCCTGAGTAGCAGAGAGTACCTCCACTACAGGCACCGATTGCGCTAACACTGAAAAGTCCACAGCAGAGTACAGGAAGTCAAAGTCTGAAAAAAAAACTCTCTGCAAGTAGGACCAGGTGCAAGGCAGGAACTGATACAAGTAGACAAAAATCGCCAGCACCAAATACAGTGAAAAGCGTCAGATGAGACCAATAAATTTAAATACATAAGTATTTTATTAAGGTATAATAAACATCCCAAACCGGTTTCAGCCAACAGGCTTTCCTCAGTGGGAAAACCGGTTTCAGCCAACAGGCTTTCCTTAGTGGGAATGGAAGTAGTAACAACTGTGAAGTGACACACACAATATAATATATATATATATATATATATATATATATATATATATGTATATATATATATATATGTATGTATAAACATGAACCATCCAATAGGATTCTTCCCAACATTCAAATTGTTTCCTGTGTAGAGAATGAAAAGTTATGCAATAAAACCACATTATTAATATTATAAATGGTCATTCAAACTGGGTGAAAACAATGCACCCAGTTTAATGATCCAATACTTCTCTTTTTTGGTAAGGATTGAGTGCCATCCTTGCTTGTTGGATCTGTCACCAAGAATTCTATCAATAATAGTGAACTGGAATCTAGCTGAGTTGTGGTGTAAACAATGTCTGTATAGAGCATTGGTCTCTCTCTTGGTTCGTATGTCACTACGATGCTCAGACATACGTAAACGAAGTGGTCGTGATGTTTGTCCAACATAAAATGAACCACATGTACATGTTGCAAGGTACACCACCCAATCACTGTTACAATTCCCAAAAAATTTCATGTCAAAAATCCTGTCAGTGTTTTTGCTGGTGAACTGTTTGGATGTGAAAATGAATGGACAAGATGAACAATGACTACAGTTGTAAGTACCCCATAGTTTGTCACCTGTCATGGTGTCATCATGTCCATTCATTTTCACATCCAAACAGTTCACCAGCACAAACACTTGACAGGATTTTTGGACATGAAATTTTTTGGCAGTTGTAATAGTGATTGGGTGGTGTACCTTGCAACATGTACATGTGGTTCATTTTATGTTGGACAAACATCACGACCACTTCGTTTACGTATGTCTGAGCATCGTAGTGACATACGAACCAAGAGTGAGACCAACGCTCTATGCAGACATTGTTTACACCACAACTCCGCCAGATTCCAGTTCACTATTATTGATAGAATTCTTGGTGACAGATCCAACAAGCAAGGATGGCACTCCATCCTTACTAAAAAAGAGAAGTATTGGATCATTAAACTGGGTGCTTTGTTTTCACCCGGTTTGAATGACCATTTATAATATTATATTTTATTTTTTTATTTGTTACATTATATTTTAATAATGTGGTTTTATTGCATAACCTTTCATTCTCTACACAGGAAACAATTTGAATGTTGGGAAGATCACTTTGGGAAGAATCCTATTTGATGGTTCAGGTTTTATTTATATTATATATATATATATATATATATATATATATATATATATATATATATATATATATATATATATATATATGTGTGTGTGTGTGTGTGTGTCACTTCACAGTTGTTACTACTTTCATTCCCACTGAGGAAAGCCTGTTGGCTGAAACCGGTTTGGGATGTTTATTATACCTTAATAAAATGCTTATGTATTTAATTTATTAGTCTCATCTGATGCTTTTCACTGTATTTGGTGCTGACTATTTTTGCATACTACAAAATGGCCTCACTGAGACAGATGCCTGGTGTCAAAGCCGTGGCCTGAAGTTCAGTGCCAAAAAGTGTATTGTCATCTCCTTTGGTAAAAACTCTGTACCCATGAACTACCACATAAGTGGTAGTCTTCTTAATGCCGAAAGTGTGATAAGAGACCTTGGGACACAGGTGGACAGTAATCTCTCCTTTGATAATCACATCGCCACAGTGGTCAGGAAATCCTTCTATGTGGCTCACCTCATCACAAAAGGTTTCTCATCCAGAAAAAAAGAGGTCATTGTTCCCCTGTACTCCTCACTCATTAGACCCATTATAGAGTACAACGCCCCTTTTGGTATGTACCTCACAAGACCTCTACAACAACTGGAAAGGCCACAGAAATACCTCACAAAGAGGATTACTGGCCTCAAACAGATGCCCTACGCAGACAGTCTCAAAAAACTCCAGCTTTACTACGTTGCATATCGCCTATCAGAGGCGATTTCTGCCTAACATACAAAGCTGTGTCAAACCCAGAGCTGTTGGACATGCTCCACTTAAAGAAATCCCAATCCCTCCGAGCTATACACTCTAGGGACCTAAACCTTGTCACCACAATAAACAGAACATGCTGGAGGGATAGATTCCTGTCCCAGAGACTTCCCATACTCTGGAACAGACTACCTATCTATGTCAAACAGAGCTCCTCATTAGCACTCTTCAAGAAAAATCTTGATTGGATGGGAAATAGGAAATTCACCCTAGGGATCACTTCTGTAGCTCTGCTTGACAGGGGCACAGGAAAATAATTTTCTTGGGTGGTGAAAGCCAGGGTACCTTTTTGACTAGGTTTATATAGGCCCTAGGGCTAATAGCCTAGTACCTACCTATGAACTGACACGTAGAGGAAGGTGAGCCAGACAACAGAGTGAGAGAGAAAGACCCACACAAGACAAGAAGCTGCAGTGAGTGATACAGACCCACAAGACAAACAGAATTACTGCAAGTCTGAAGTACACAAAAGATAGGGCCAGAACTACAGTGAAACTGAGATTTACTTTAGACAGCGATACAGTCGGTCTGACACACACAATACACTGCATCGGTTAATGTACACAGAGGAACACAAGACAGCAACTAGGGATGTGCACAGGATCCCAAGACAGAGGTACAGAGAGGCAGATAGACAAAGCAGCAAAGAAGCGAGCAATCCAAAGACAGGTGGCTACAGACATGTAAAACAGTCAGACTGCAGAGAGTCACACAAAACAGATATTGAAAATAGACTACAGATACACAAGACATGCAGAAAAAAACTCATGGTGATTGGAGATTGAGGCATACACAAGGCTCAGACTCGGAAAGGTATCGGTGGTTCAACAGGTCGCCTGCACACATTTGGTGCAGAAGGATGCAAGTTCTATTCCTACACCAGGTAGATTGATTGCTGAGAGGGGGTGCTACACTCCTGAGTGTGCCATTCTTTGGATGTCTGTTAAACTGTGCCCCCATCTGCTTGTTTTGGTGGTAGCTCAAGTGAATATAAATTAAAAATCACATGGCACCTATCGAAAAGAATAAGGGGAGCTCCCCAATGCCCAGGCTAAATTTCTCCTAATGTAAATACCACCTTGGGTCTCCCCTGGAAGGAGGCTACTAGCCTAGTGGGACTAACCTGACCAACGAAGGGTAAATTAAATTTAAATGAAGTAAGTCATAAAGACACAGCAGCACACAGATGACGGGCACCATGCTGATAGACATTTGCCATGCCTGGATGGTGTTTGCACTAGATGGGCAGTGTTGGTATTTCTGTGCTCCTAGCTGTCTTTGCCTCTCAACAAATCTTTCTGCTTCTAGCTGTCTTTGGCTCACCACAAATCCTGTTTCTCCTTATCCGTCTTGTCCTAGCTGGTGGTCATACTTGCTGGAACAAGCAACATATCAGAAATGATGCACAGCACAGTTGTCATACAAGCCTGACTAAGGTACAACCTGAAATTCAGTGGTATGCAACATTCTAACAGTCCTAAAATGGATTACTGCAAAGAAAAGATGTGCCCATACCTAGATTTTTACTGGTATTCTGTAAATTTTCTTCTGGGCAAAGTCTTCAGTGATTCTGATGTAAGATAAATCTTGTCCCACTTCATACTCATTTGAGAGCATGGGTAAGACTAAAAGTCTGTCCTTGACTTATTGATGACTATAGCTTTGTCTTTATGAATTTGAGTTTGGAAAGTTGCAGTCTGCAGTACTAGTCTAACGGGTGGTGGCAAATGTGCAGTGCAACATATTTATTTACATAAATGTCTTGTAACTGGTTTCAAAGGAGGACTTTTAACACTGTCATTGGAGATGCTTCGGTGTCAAGCATTCGCGAAAAGCTTTTCAGTTTGTGTCAAAGGTCATAGTTGTTGTCACACTGGTCAGTTGTCCTGTCTGACAGTTGGTCTTTCAGAGTCTAGCAGTATTGGATCAAGGTGTCTTCAGCAATGTCACTTAACGCTGTAATATTTGCTAAAAATCCAAAGGCCTTATCAAATTCTGAAAGCTGTTCAAACCACCTCAAAATGACAGTAGTGTGGTTTCCAGCAGCATGTTGAAAATCTCTACCTGCAGTTTTACTTTTGGATCTTGTTCTGTCATACCCTGTCCTTTATAGTCAAAGAACTCCAAACAGTACAAATAATCCAAGAAACCACTAGAAATACACAATGCAGGATCCGATAAAACCAGAAGGGCATCCAACAAACAAAGCCAGATAAGCAAGTAAACGTTTAATACAATGGTTTGAAGCGCTTTTCGTCTGCAAAATGTGCAGACTTCCTCAGAAACATGAATAAAGGTTACAATCAATCCTTATAAAGGAAATTGTGCTCGCTAATTGCTAAAAACATCAATGAAACAATTAAGCAAAAAGTTAAAAAATTACCATAGACACAAGCTCCTCCTGTCAATTAACTCGACCAACTTCCTACACATTAAAAATATGACCTGTGTTTAACTCTAAAGTAGGTTAATAAATCAAAGGCTTCCATAATGAAAACCACGCTACAACTTACACAATGTGTATAATACTGATACTGTTAACTTTCAGTACTGTGTAGTGCCCTATCAAAGACATTAATGTTGTTGTAACTGTGTAATATTATAATGATCCAATATAAATAGACAATGTGTAGCCTAAATGTAAAAACATTAAGCCACACTGGACTATCTCTGTAGACTTCTAAGTTTTAAAACACTACTTATTGAACATGAATCATTCAATCCTGGAAAAGAATACGCATTAAGCCTAATTTGCCATTTAAGTTCTGATTCTTCTAAGAGTAAGGGTAAGGGAGCCCCCCTCTTATTTTCAAGTATTTGGTCAATAACCAAAAAAACTGTGTTCAATAAGTAGTGTTTTAAAACTTAGAAGTCTACAGAGATAGTCCAGTGTGGCTTAATGTTTTTACATTTAGGCTACACATTGTCTATTTATATTGGATCATTATAATATTACACAGTTACAACAACATTAATGTCTTTGATAGAGCACTACACAGTACTGAAAGTTAATAGTATCAGTATTATACACACTGTGTAAGTTGTAGCGTGGTTTTCATTATGGAAGCCTTTGATTTATTAACCTACTTTAGAGTTAAACAACGTAGGTCATATTTTTACTATGTAGGAAGTTGGTAGAGTTAATTGACAGGAGGAGCTTGTGTCTATGGTAATTTCTTAACTTTTTGCTTAATTGTTTTATTGATGTTTTTAGCAATTAGCGAGCACAATTTCCTTTATAAGGATTGATTGTAACCTTTATTCATGTTTCTGAGGAAGTCTGCACATTTTGCAGACGAAAAGCGCTTCAAACCATTGTATTAAATGTTTACTTGCTTATCTGGCGTTGTTTGTTGGATGCCCTTCTGGTTTTATCGGATCCTGCATTGTGTCTTTATAGTCAAAGAAACACTTTACTTTTCTCTGCCTCTTTTCTTGAAATGTAGTGTTAAAATCCAACTATTCTGCTAACTTGGGGGCTTCATCCAAGGCACATTCAAATCCTGTCTCTCTCAAGTTCCTCAGTATGTACACAGTTGAAACCATTGCTATGGTTCGCAGAGAGCTTACAAAGCATCAAAGGGATCTCATTGTTGAAAGATATCGGTCAGGAGAAGGGTACAAAAAAATTTCCCACAGCGTTGGATATACCATGGAACACAGTGAAGACCGTCATCAAGAAGTGGAGAAAATATGGGACAGCAGTGACGTTGCAAAGAACTGGACGTCCCTCCAAAATTGATGAAAAGACGAGACGAAAACTGGTCAGGGAGGTTGCCAAGAGACCTACAGCAACACTGAAAGAGTTGCAGGAATTTCTGGCAAGTTCTGGTTTTGTACTATGTAGTCCCTTTTACCTGTTGATATGTTGCTGCTTCACCCATTGTCTGTGATGCTTCCACGACTCCCATAAGCTCAAACTGTACTGCCTTGATGGAGTCCATCATTATATTCCTAGCAAATCTCTTGACAGTGGCTTTACAGTGACTTTTGTGTCTTTCAAGATCTGCCATTTACCTGTGGATGCTAGGCAGATTACATAAATGTTTTGCAGGCATCCAAAGTAAGATACTGCCTGTAGTAATGAATATCCGTAACTGTCAGATTTAAATTGTGGCAGGCACATAGCACACACAATTCCCTTGAATTCATTTGTTTTTTTCCTAGGTTGCAGTGCAAGTAATTTCCCTTTTGTATTGCTATCATTGTCATGTGCTTGCCCTCGACAGTCATGAATGTCCAGCTGATGACGTTGTATAGTCTGAAGAAGTGAATCTGTAATTCCTGCTCCAGACTTATCATTCTCAGGCTTAAATCCTAAAAGCTGTTTCTCATCTGTAGCTACAGTCCTTGAAACATACGCATACTGGACAACAGCAGTCTTTTGCTCTTGATTGTTGTTTCTGGAGAAGTCGAGACTTGCAGAGAAAGATATGGCTTCCTTCGCCTTCCTTAAAATGGTCCTTAGAATAGCATTCGAAATCAACTGGATTATTTTGTTCTGTATGCCTTTCAGAGATGATGATTCATTATCACTTTATTTCCAATATGAAGTAAATGCTCCAGTGGGGATGGAATCAAAGTACGGCAAAAGCCATATTAAGTTGTCATTGTCATGGGTGTATAATGCCACTTGTTCCATTTTGCCAGGTATTATTTCTTTTTGTACCACTGCTCATCTTCTGTCATCCATTTTCTACCAATTCTTTAGTCACATGTCGAGTTCATTCCATTTCAGCATTCGTGCTGTGTTGCTCACTCATGGCATTTTAAAGTTTTCAGCATCTCTGTCTGATCTGTAGCCACCTGACCAGAGACAGTAATTAGAATGTGCAGATAATTTTGTATCAAAAGCAAAATAGTGCATTCTTTGAGACCAGAATGTCAACAAAGGCAACATCTAGTTCTAGATCCCTGATGTAATTTTGCTCATTGATTCAGAACTGTGGCAACATCACTTGCACAGGTCTGGCCTAGATGGCAGCTACTGGACTGTCCAAGTATCAAACTTGGATGCCGCAGGCAGAACTTGTAAGGCTGTGGCTTCACATCTTTAATATTTTAACGTGTTCTTCCAGGGTAATGGGACTGGGTTCACACTGGTCAGCTTGTGGTGCAGCTCCAACAGAGTGGGTATTTTCCCTGGTAATGATACTGGGTTCACATTGGGTAGTTTGTCCTGCAGGACCACTGCTTTACTGCAGATTCACCCTTGTGTGTGTGTGTGTGATATGTATGTATATGTATATATTAAAACATGAAGTGAACAACAGCACGTGCTGTATCCCTCTCTGTTGCTCCAGTGCATCAGAATCTTGCTTGCACACCATATAGTACATCACAGGCTGTGAATGCAAACTGGCCAATCAAGCATGGTTTTCTGCGTGATCACATTAACTACTCAACTGTGTTGTATGAGTTGGGGAACCTTGAGGTTAGCATTCTGAACAGTTATTCTGAGGGGGACTTGTTAAACCAGCATTATATGGAATAAACTCACAATTAACCATATTGGAATGTTCACTATCACATTAAATTGATGGACACAATGAAATGCCCCACACCAGAAAACCTACGAAATACAAATCCCAAACCAAACAACCATTAAACGTAAGCTGCTAATGTCTTGACTGTAAGCTCACTGTGCAAAACTGTACACTACCTGTAACATGTTTGCATCACTGGACTTTTCTGCTTACATAATACAGACACAGTGTATAGTATACTTTGTGCATTCTAAACCCTCAAAATCGTTTCCTAGTGTTCTCTACTTTATTGCTTTAGTAGACCTTTTAGTCTTAATGCAATGCACAATTCGGGTTGTATGGTATATAACAAGGTAACATTAGCAGCCTATTAAAGCATAATCTGACTGAACTCCAACTGAAATAGCTAAAGGGCCACATGATGAGTATGTTCAAGTTATACTGAGAAACTAAAGCTCCCCCTCCCCATTTTGTTACTGCTGTGGTGCGGACTGAAATGACAACCAAATACAACCAAAAAAATAGTTGTACTTTTAGCACATCCAGAAGGACTGGAGGACCATGCAAACCTGTACTTCAACCCCCAGACTACAAACACTTAGACGACGTAACACTGACCTGTTTCAGTGCAGGATGAAAATCCGAAGAGCAGACTGTGTAATACAGGAAGACAACTGAAGAAGCATCCTATCCAATTTGCAACCCACAGCCTAGAAGAGGGACCAGTCAACAGCATCAGTTACTAATGTACTGCAGGCAGGAAAAAATGAAGAGCAATGCTAACCGTGATCAGTAGGCAAAAAGATCTGTAATGCAGGCAAATCATGTAACAGAAGAAAATGGGTCAACTCCAAAACAATTGTCAGTTACTGTGAGTGCAGGAAGAAAAAGAACGGACAATCAGTATGGAAAGCACTGATCAGGATAAGAAACTGTACAACAGGCAGAACCTGAAAGTTTGTAAATGGTCTTCTTCTTCTTCTTTCGGCTGCTCCAGTTAGGGGTCGCCACGGCAGATCAACTGTTTCCATTTCTTCCTGTCCTCTGCATCTTGCTCTGTCACACCAACCACCTGCATGTCCTCTCACCACATCCATTAACCTTATCTTAGGCCTTCCTCTTTTCCTGTTACCTGGCAGCTTCATCCTTAGCATCTTTTTCCCAATATACTCTGCATCCCTCCTCAGCACATGTCCAAACCAATGTAATCTTGCCTCTCTGGCTTTGTCTCCAAACCTTCCAACCTGGGCTGATCCTCTAATATACTTATTCCTAATCCTGTCCATCCTCGTCACACCCAGTGCAAATCTTAACATCTTCAACTCTGCCACGTCAAGCTCTAACTCCTGCCTTTTTGTCAATGCCACTGCCTCCAACCCATATAACATAGCTGGTCTCACTACCCTCTTGTACAACTTCCCTTTCACTCTTACTGGTACTCGTCTGTTAAAAATCACTCCTGACTCTTCTCCAACCACTCCATCCTGCCTGTACTCTCTTCTTCACCTCTCTTCCACACTCTCACTATTACTCTGAACTGTTGATCCCAAATACTTAAACTCGTCCACCTTCCCCACCTCTACTCCCTCCATCCTCACCATTCCTCTATCCTCCCTCTCATTCACACACATATATTCTGTCTTAGCCCTGCTGACCTTCATTCCTCTTCTCTCTAGAGCATATCTCCACCCCTCCAGGGTCTCCTCCACCTGTTCCTACTCTCACTACAGATCACAATGTCATCTGCAAACATCATAGTCCACCGGGACCCCTGTCTGATCTCGTCTGTCAACCTGTCCATCACCATTGCAAATAGGAAAGGGCTCAGAGCTGATCCTTGATGTAATCCCACCTCCACCTTAAACGCATCCGTCACTTCCACCGCAGACCTCACCGCTGTTGCACTACCCTCGTACAGATCCTGTACCACTCTTACATACTTCTCTGACACTCCCGACTTCCTCATACAATACCACAACTCCTCTCTAGGCACCCTGTCATATGCTTTCTCTAAATCCACAAGACACAATGCAACTCCTTCTGACCTTCTCTGTACTTCTCCATCAACACTCTCAGAGCAAACATCGCATCTGTAGTTTTCTTTCCTGACATGAAATCATACTGCTGATCACTAATCATCACCTCCATTCTTAACCTAGCTTCCACTACTCTTTCCCATAACTTCATGCTGTGACTGATCAGTTTAATCCCTCTGCAGTTACTACAGCTCTGCACATCACCCTTATTCTTAAAAATCGGTACCAAAACACTTTTTCTCCATTCCTCAGGCATCCTCTCACTTTCCAAGATTTCATTAAACAATCTAGTTAAAAACTCCACAGACATTTCACCTAAACACCTCCATGCTTCCACATCTGGACCAACAGCCTTTCCGTTCTTCATCCTCTTCATAGCTGTCCTTACTTCCTCCTTGCTAATCCACTGCACGTCATGATTCACTATCCGCACATCATCCAACCTTCTCTCCCTCTTATTCTCTTCATTCATCAACCCCTCAAAGTACTCTTTTTCCATCTGCTCAACACACTCTCCTCTCCTCGCTTGTGAGTACGTTTATTATTCTTTATCACCCTTACCTGCTGCACATCTCTACTAGCTCGGTCCCTCTGTCTAGCCAATCGGTACAGGTCCTTTTCTCCCTCCTTAGTGTCCAACCTTTTATACAACTCTTCATACACCTTATCCTTCGCCACCTCTCTTTGCAGTGCACCTCATCTCCTTATACTCTTGTCTACTTTCTTCATCTCTTTGACAATCCCACTTCTTCTTCACCAACCTCTTTCTCTGTATACTCTCCTGTATTTCTTCATTCCACCACCAGGTCTACTTGTCCTCCTTCCTCTTTCCAGATGTCACACCAAGCACCTTTCTAGCCATCTCTCTTACTAGCTCTGCTGTAATTACCCAGCTGTTCGGTAACTCTTCACTGCCACCCAGTGCCTGTCTTTAACTCTTCCCTGAACATCACCTCACAATTAACCTTTTTCAATTTCCACCATTTGATCCTTGGTGCTACCCTCACACTCATCCTCCTCTTCTTGATCACCAATGTCATCCTACAAACCACCATCCTCTGCTGCCTAACTACACTTTCCCCTGCCACCACTTTAGTCTCCAATCTCCTTCAGACTGGCCCTTCTACATAAGATATAATCCACCTGTGTGCATCTTCCTCCACTCTTGTATGTCACCCTATGCTCCTCCCTCTTGTTAAAATAAGTATTCGTCACAGCCATGTCCATCCTTTTCGCAAAATCCACCACCATTTGACCTTCTGCATTCCTTTGCTTAACACCATACCTACCCATCACTTCCTTATCCCCTCTGTTCCCTTCAACAACATGCCCATTGAAATCTGCTCCAATCACCAGTCTCTCACCATTGGGTACAGTCATCACCACTTCATCCAACTCACTCCAAAATTTTTCTTTCTCATCCATCGCACACCCAACTTGTGGAGCATATGCACTAACAACATTCATCATTACACCATCAATTTCCAGCTTCATAAACATCACTCATACCTGAAACTCTTTTCACCTCCAAAACACTCTTAGCCCTTCAGTATAATGCCTACGCCATTTCTCCTTCCATCCACACCATGATAAAACAATTTGAAACCACCTCCGATATACCTAGCCGTGCTCCCCTTCCATCTGGCCTCTTGCACACACAATATACCAACCTTCCTTCGGTCCATCATATCAGCTAGCTCTCTCCCTATACCAGTCATACTGCCAACATTCAAAGTTCCGACCCGCACTATCACAGTCCTAGCCTTTACCTGCCTTCAGGGCATGCCTTCCCCCTCTTCTCCTCTTTTGTACTTCACTGCACAGAAAACTGAAGATCAACAAATGTTAACACATTTCACTGCAAAACTGTTGTATTAAAAATTTCAGATAATTTCAGTGAAACTGAAGGATTGTGCATTGCACAGACTTTTGTGACCAGTTAAGTAATTCACTTTCTTACCACACACCTTTTGACTTCAGCCAGTTTTTCTATAACCACTAGATGCATAAGCTGTCTACATTTTATACTAATGCAGCCTTTGCACAAGTGCAATTTATTCGGTCCTTTGACTACTTCTGTAAGCCAGCTTTTGTGGAATGAGAGCACTCTTACAAACACCAGCTAAAGTCTTTCTTCCTTAAATGATAGAGATGTAGCAGGATGACACACTGTATTGCATCACAGTACCACCCCCCTTTTTTACAACATTAGATATCCAGCAGCAGTCCAACTTGCAGCACACACCATATTATTATGATTGCTAACTTCTGAGACTCGACCTCTCTGACCAGTGCAAACCATGGCAGCACTGTACTTTTAAAAAGTTTGTTTTCATATTGATTATACAAAATGTACAGACTGAGTAAGCTTTTGGTTGGTTATGTCTTCACAAATGTTCACACAGACTGCAAAGTAAATTGATACAACTACAAGGAGCAAACCAAAATTACATAAAAAAAAATGCAGTTATATTCATAAATGACAGGTTTGCATATAATGGCCCCCCAAACTCAGATTAAAAACAAGTCACCCACGTTAAGAAAAAGATTTTTATTCAGTCCCCCCCTCCAAACTTGAACACACTGTACCAATGCACTTTCCAAGCAGAGCTTTGACACTTAATACAGCAGACTGCCACCATACTAGCCAGTTGTAGTTTTATCGACTATATAAACATCTGATTATATGACTTCCAACACAGAGAAGTATTAACATATGTACACAGTAGCCCTACAGAGCTAGCTTAATAGTCATCCACTTACTAGTGTAGTATACATTCTTATCCCCCTTCACACACACACACACACACACACACACACACACACACAACAGTGGTAGTCACCAATAATTACCATGGCCACTTATTAGTCACTTCTTTTCAAACAACGGGAAACTGGATTAATGACCACCTCACTCGCCCAAAGAAAAACTTTGCACATGGTAGCGCAAAGCCTGCAAAGAATGGTGTACTGGAGCACAAGCCCACAAAGAGCGATACTCTGGAGCCCGGAGCAAACACTGCAAGCAAACTAACAGTTATGCACAAATATTTAAAGCTCCAAACAGTTGTACATTTTTTATGCATCCCTTCTTCCCCTTTTGGTATGGAAAAAAAATTGCATGCAGAGTTCATGCTACCCCTCCTCCTCATTCTCACTGCCCATAAAACAACATTAAAAAAATTAAGCTTATACCATCCCACCCCACCCCCAGTAACTCTCAATCTCTTGCTGCTACAATTCTGAATAAACCAGTACTAATGGGGATGGAGGCAGTCTGACCGTTAATGCACATAATAAAGGTCTGATCATTTTATGAGACACTTTCTACACCCAGGGTGCAGCATTATAGGTTTATTGGTAAGTACTAGGCTAGCTACCCTTTTAGGCTGTTTTAAGCTTAGCCAGTTTTCCTTTTAGTGCTTGAATTAACCTATCCCATTTAGTTAGAAATTGGCCTTGCCCATCCCATGATCAATAATCCTATATTACCCATAATGAGAATAGCTAGGATCGTGCCATAGATACTTTATCTCATGCAAGGATCCCATCAAATTATTTAGGAGCTGCCTCCATCCATTAGTAGTACAAGGGGCAGTCCTAGGGTAAATGTTCTGTTTTCCATCTATAGATCAAAGTTGCTCTTGAATATAGACAGGTATGGACTTTGTTTTATGTGGATAGGGTGGCTGTTCCAGCACAGCAGAATCCTCTGAGATATATCTGTAGCTTCAAACCATTCTGTTGATGTTACAGAAAAGGTTTAGATCCCTAGACTGCCCATTTTTGATGGCATTTGACTTGTTAATGTGCAGTTAATCCATCAGTATTGGGTCGGAGGATGCCTTGTATACCAGGTGCAGGTCACCTCTTGGCTGTCTGTAGGATAGAGAGTGTAGTGACAAGGTTTTGAGCCCATGTAGGACATGTTGTTTAGACCTTGTATCCTTTTAGTAAGGAATCTGTGGGGTGGTCCAGTTATTGCATGTGTTTGTCCAGACATACCAAAAGGGCATTATATTCAATGATTAGCCTAATTAGGGCTGAGTAAAAGGGAACAATGACATCTCTAGTTCTAGACACATTCCATTTGTTTGTAAGTTGTGCAGTATAGAAGGACCTTCTTACAACCGTGGACACATGTTGGTCCAGAGTGATTCACTGTTCACATAAGTTCCCAAATCCTGAACAACTAGAACATCTTTTAGGAGTGTATTGTTAATGTGGTACTTCCTAGGATAGGTGACTTCCCAAAGGATACAATGGTGCATTTAGTTTCAGTCCTTGATTCTGGCAGCAGTTAGTTGTATGGGACAAAGCTTCACTTGGGTTGGCTAAGTCATCTGCAGATTTAGTCAGCCAGAGCCCTTTGGTATTGGCTTTTACTTCAGAAAAGTAGATGCCAAACAGGAGAGGTCCCAGCACAGAACTCTGGGGGACTCCATTGGTAACTGGTCTCTTTATGGAGGTAACTTCCCCTATCTTGATTTCTTGTATCCTATTTGTAAGTCAGTTGGCAATCCAGTAGGTGACATAGGGAGGTTTATTCCAGTTAATTTAGTTTTTTTACTATGCCTGAGTATGGAGCTCAGTATGTATGAAACGCTTTGGGGCAGGTTGAGGTTTGCAGTGTGTACCATTTTGCCTATATACATTCCTTTAGTGACCTTTTCAAAAAATCTACCAGGTTGTGTAAACATGACATGCCCTTGACATTCAAATTGAGATGAATCCAGTATTGCGGGTTCCCTATGTCCTGAGTATTTCCATGATAAACCTTTCTATTGCTTTGGATTTCATTTCCCTCACTTTGATTTGCCTACAGTATGACTCTGGCCAGGTCACTTAAGTAGAAAAGGGATCCCAGCACAACTTTTGACCACTAAGCACAAAAATTTCTGTGCAGAGCCAAAAATAATGAGGTTTGGGACAAAGGTAGAAAACTGGGAAAGACTTGGTATTATGCTTATAAAACTGTTTGTAAAATAACACTTCTGCATTAGCATGTGGTTTCTGAAGGGTATAAAGTTCGAGATCAGACATCTGCTGGAAAACAAGTTTTATGGGCAGCATATCAACAATGAGGCAAGACCCCTACCTTGCACACAAACATACAATAAAGTGCCAGATTTATGGACAGATTTTGCATAATGCTCTTAAAACTTACGACATTGCTAAAATAACAGGTCATGCACTAATATGAATTTTCTAAAGGATAAAGTCTGAAACTCCATTCTCTTAAAAGTTTTGCATCAAATACATTTTTGAGACAAGAAGTAGTATGAGATTCTGTCTGTCCCTGTTGACTGACTGATTCCCAGTGAGCAGTTTAAGGTTGCATTTGCTAGAACTGTCTTTGTCGGCAGTGGATACCTCTACCTCTTCCTCTGTTTCACCCAGACAGCAAACTTATCTCTCAGCATTTGATTTACTACCCCAAACTTAGAAAAAAATTAGGTAAATAAAACACACAACACATCTCAAATTTGTTGGTTCTAAGTTTTCTAACCAGGTTTTTCGAACTTTAAAATGTTACCAAAATAGCAGAGTCCTTTAAAAGTACGTGAAAACATCTGATAACATTGAATTATTTTTATTCAGCTCTTTTTTTTAGTTAAATTGAAGAGTTGTCTGCAGTCACCTACAAGAGTTGCTCCCTGTCTTGCATCACCTGAC
>NC_056746.1:372494004-372519004 GCF_019279795.1 Protopterus annectens | reverse complement strand
AATTATTTCAAGCAGTTTCTGATGTTTCCTGGTTGCACTTTTGGTCTCTCCTGTAGAGGAATTTGTTAGAAAAATGTGTGTTTTTTGGTGGTGGTGGCGGGGCAGAAACCCTTGTCTTAAAATCAGTGTTTGGGTTTCATAGATGTGCCACTGGAGAGAAAATTGCTCTACAAGATAGGCATTTTCAGTTTGTAACTTGCTTGGTGTGTTATGTCTATGCCATTTTTTTTTGTTTCATATTATGTTGAGGAAATGGTAAATTTACAGATGTACTTGGCTTTGTCAGCCCAAATGTTTTCAGTAAAAAAATAAATAAAAAGATATGCTGAGCTTTGTACTAATTCCTTGACCTCATGAACATTGATTTAGTTGGTCTTTGAAGATGACTAAGAACTCCTGCTGAAGCTATTAAGAAGAAGAAGAAGATTGTAAAGTATCCACTTACCTCTTTTTAGAAACCACCTCAGATGTCACAAAGTATACAGCCGTCTGTGAAGAAGGCTTTGTAAAATGTCCCTTATGAAGTCTTCTGCTTTATTCTGTTTTAGCTGATTTCTTTGTCTAACAAAGAGATTGTTACTGTATTGCATTCCACTAGAGGTCACTTATTGGTTCATTAGTGATTACTAGGCATGTGGTCCAAAGGACCATTAAGTTTGCTAAATATCCAGGAGAATTGTCTGATTCAGGACTTGCTCAGAGTTGCACAGCAGGCAAATGGAGTATGAGGGAATAATATCCTGTACTACAGAAAGCAGCTTGTAGCCTTAATCCTTGGCTGTAACTGCCATCTGCTATGACTTTTTTTTTGTGGAAGAGTGTTTTGTGGTGATGCTTTAAGCATTATTTATGTGGTAATTTTAGATGAATGCTTTATACGCGGAGATATTTTTTTTGGCAACCTGTGCATTTTAACATGAGCAGTCAGTCATTCCAATAACGAGTATAAGAAACTTGTGGTGTGCTGTGCATTTTATGTTTCTGTACTTTCTGGTCCTTGCATTTTGGTTTACTAGAGTGCATTCTTTGGTTGTCCTTGCCTAACTACTTCCTTCTTTGGGATTTGCCCCTCTATATGTCAGCATGGATATTCTTAAACCAGAATAGATGTGGGTTTAATACAGTAGGAGTTAAAAAGTGATATTCCTTTTGACTCAAGGTTCCTGGACTTCTCCCTTGCTAGGCATCCCACTAGGTGAAATGAAACCAGCAGAGAGAAAGATTTTAAGCCTCTTAAGCAAAATGTCTAAGCATCTGGATATTACTCCAGATTCCTTTTTAGAATCAGTTTGCCATTTTTTCTCAAGTTGCTGCTTGGAGGAACTTGGCTGGTTAGATGTAAAGAGTCTTTGACCGAAAAAACCTAGGTTGAAAGAATAATTTCTGTTTTGTTTTGGGAATGAGAGAAAACGACAGTTGTTTAATAGCTGGATTCATTTGCCTCTCTTGTCCAGCTGTGCCCATTGTCTTTTCATAAAAATGAAGACCTGGAGAAGATTGACGCACCATCAGAGTGAGGGTCTGGATACTGCAACAGATTCTTTTTAGTGTCAAAAAAGAGAAAAAAACACTTGACAATTTACTTGCATAAGCAGCCTAAATGCTTTTATACCTATAGAAATCTTTAAAGTGGCCTTTGAGCAGTTGTTCCTTCTTTGTCTGGCAGAAAAAGACTGGGTGTGCTTTTTGGACTTAGGACACTTGCATCCACATCAGGATCAAGAAAGGAATCCAGACGTTTTCCTGTTTTCTGAGCCAGGGCAAGTAGTTAATCAGATTTTCTTCTTTATATCACTGTTGCACTAGTCATTACAATATGAGATATATCTTGCCAAGTATGCCGTATGTTTGGCTAGTCTCAAAGCTTCAGGCTCCTTCCTTGAACACCATATGTCCACCCTTTACACAAGAGTATATGTTGGTATAATACAGATATACAGGCATGCCAAAACTCAGAACTTTTTTCCTTTACCACACCTACGCAGACTTTCATCAGTATATTAGCTTTCATTGCTGGTGGTTGACTACATTATCAGGCAAATGTGTACCCCATCAGGGACCCTTTCTTTTTATTGTAGACTGTTCAAATAGGGAGCCAGACTACAGAGCAAACACAGCTCCTGCTAAAGTCAGTTTAGTGGAGAAGTTGTGCCAAAACAACTTTCACAGACAGTGTTTTTCTTTTCTTCACTGTTGTATATCAGAGTAAGTACATATAAGTTTGGGGGGCTGGTCTCCCTGGGGGAAACTTATTTCAGCATAATAACTTTCACAGGAATGGCAGTTGACATGCTGCCATTTAAAAAATGGTCTCTTACGTCTGTCAAGATAAATGTTCTTGTGAAAAGCAAATTCCATATAAAGACACACATTCTAGTTGTTTTCTGTCCTGTATAAGGAATGCAACATTGGGTCATGTTAGATTTCTTTCTCTTTTTTACTTCTAAAACCTTTGAAGAATAGGCTCATCTTCCTCAAAATTTTGTGTAAAAGTAAATGCCTGAGAGATTTGGAGAATCCAACAGCGGAACCCCCATGTCCTGCCAAAAGTGAAAAAAAAAAGTTGACGTGTGAGTGATCCCAGACAACCACCTTTTTTTTCTTCTGTGTGAGACAGATGTCTCTACTGAGGCACTTTTTGGATTGTCAGTTTTATACTCCTGGGGCCTTTACCATGTTCCCTTTGGTAGTTGCTGTGGCCCAGGGGCCTCACACGTCCCTTCAGACTGCTCACCCTGCTGAATTGTCCAGGAAGGGAAAACTATGCTCTATCTTGTCTGAGGGTGAGGAAGACCTACACCAAGTATTGGTGAGGTAAGATGACTGGTCATTCATGAAAGTCTGGCCTGTGGACTAGAAGTGCACCCAGAAAACAACACACATGTCTCCTCTTACTCCTTCTCATATAAGGGCTAAAGGAGGGCTAGTTTAATTTTGTTTAGTGCTTATTTAAAGCAATCCTATCTCTTCGACCATGTTTTCTAGCCGATTCTTCATTGATACAAGTTAAAAGAAAGCACTCCTTCTTCCGAATCCAGTCAAGGAGGATTGGTCTGTTCTTCACATATTTTTTCACCACTGCTTGTGAGTGAGAATCTGAAGATACTTTCCTCAGATTCCCCAATTGGGGAAATCTCCTTTGGAGATACTATCACCCAAAAGGTAGAGAGGAAAAAAACTTTTTGAAGTTGGAAGAAAAAGGTGTGTTGGACTTATAACAAAAGTTGTTATAAGTATCTCAGCATG
This sequence comes from Protopterus annectens, assembly GCF_019279795.1. Classification (NCBI taxonomy): domain Eukaryota; kingdom Metazoa; phylum Chordata; order Ceratodontiformes; family Protopteridae; genus Protopterus; species Protopterus annectens. The sequence goes on along the minus strand of NC_056746.1, from coordinate 372,515,758 downwards.
AATTCCCCAAAACTGATAGCAGTTCCTCCAGTCTTAGATGATTTAGAGGATGCCTTTACCACAGCATCAGTCTCCACAGAAACCCAACCCTCCACACAAAGAAACCTGATATTCTATAAAGTACCAGATTCTTACAGGCAGACCCTGACACAGGATCATAGAAGATTTCAATGCTAACAGCCATAGCGTCATTTAAGCCTCACCGTTTATGCTCCAATATTCCCAATTATCAGTGCCAACGGACTAGAACAATTGTGGTACATGACTGCTGCATACCTGTCAAGTCATGTCATTAGATGGAGAGAGAAATATTAAAATAATTTCTTCAGCCAGTCCTGTCCCAAATGACAAAGGCAGTCATGCCTTTGATAGATTTTATAAAAAGACTTGTGCATTTTCCACTTTGGTGTGTAGGCAGTTAATTGAAGCAGATTTATCAAACTATAGATTTTTGCAAACATGTAGCACTCTTTGACTAACGTCCCAAATTTAGAGGTTGAATCCATCCTGCTGCGAATGGTCAGTTATGCTTTGCAAGCCACTAAACACTGTATAAAGATTGCTTATGGTGCTGTGGATGCTGTATATGGAGCAGTTGCTACTGTTACTGTTGTGTATAGGAATGCTTGAGTCAGACTTCTGAACATCCTAGAAGACGTAAAGGCTACACTATTTTAAATGCCCATGTTGACAAACATTTACTGTTTGGTAATCCCTTAGCTGAGGAGCTTAAAAGCTGGAAGAGACGGGCAAATTTAATGCAGCTGTCAAACTGTCTCCCATCCCCAAATACCAAAGGAATTATCCAGCCCAACCCAACGGGGCCTTTCTTTCAAAACCCATTAAACCAGCCAGTGAAAGTCTTCCAAGCAGCAACTTAAGAAAAAATGACAAACTTGGTCTTAAAAGGAAAGGCAAGGGGTCTCAAAGGCCCTCATTACAGAAGTAATAATGATGACTATTTTGTCTCATAATTCCCCCTTCCCTCCCTGCCCTGACCTTACTGCCAGAATTGTAGGCAGTCTCTCCTGCTGTCTTCCAGTCTAGAAATTGGTTGCTTCATGCTCTTAAATGCTTAATGTCATACAGCATGGTTTATAGATTTCTTTGTGCGTTCCCCCCCATTCAGTGTGAAATTTCTTTCCTTCCACAAATTCCTCGTCTGCCTGAAATTATTTTAGAACTTCCAGTAATGGGAGAGGTATGGGCAATGAAGCCAGTTCTTCCACCTTTACTAGGAAAAGGCTTCTATACCTATTTACATATCGTGAGCCACAAAACCACAAGATACTTCCTGAGATTCTTTTCCTTGGGATTGCATTTTCAGTTTACTATTTTACCTTGTCGCCTTTGTACCACCCTCCAAGAGTATTCACCAAGTAGCGTGCCCCTCTGCTAGCCTTTTGCAGACTTCAGGGCATTCACATTTACTCTTACCTGGACAGTCGCCTGATCTGAGGATCTTGCAGCCAAGAAACTCCAACATTCCTTCAGTTCACAATGCATCATCTCGGCAACCGAGGCTTTAAGCTAAATCTGAAGCAGTCATCCTTGATCCCTTCTCACAAAATATTGTTTCAAGGTTGCCTTGTGCACGCACCTGATTACAGCCTTTCTTTCCCTTCAGAAAATGCTTTTGTATAATTTTTTAATTCTTTCCCAAGAAAATATGTCCACAGCAACGGAATTTCATGACTTAACATGGGAATTATGAACATGAATTAATATAACTTGACTTAAATTAATTTTTTCACTGGGAAAAAAAATTGCTGTTCCGTTTGTTCGATATTTTGTTTCAATATTATCGGTACGATGAAATAGCGTTCGCTATTTACATCATTCGATAATATGATATAGACGTCTTTTCTAGGTCCCATTCTTAGTTTTGTAAGGAAAGAACTTAGTTGGTGAGCCAGTCAAATCCTCATAAATCCAGAAGCTCCCCTCCACCCATATACTGTCTCATTCAGTCGCCATAGATGCCTTGTATTTCACATGGTGGGCAGTGGCTCAATCAGTTAAGGTCCAGGGGCTTTGGGAACTTCAGCTATTGGGGTAGGCAGCACCCAGACACACACAGATCTCAAGGTAATGGCCCTGATAAATGCTCTCAAAACTGTGGACACCTGGACCACTGTTGGTGATAACAGGCAATACCACAGTGACATGGTACCTTAAAAAAAAAAATAAAGACGGGAGGGTGGAGTATGAGATCTTAGTCCCTTTGTAAACTTGCCATGATTGCCTGGGATTTGTCAGTTCAGCACAGTGAGTCTTCAGGCAGTATACATTTTGTCAGAGGAGAACACAGTAACAGACTCTGAGCAGATTTAGGGTGGGCACCCTTGAGTGGATGCTGCCCTAGAGATCAGGGGTGTAGCCAGGATTTTCAAATTTGTACTCACAGCTCCCAGACTGCTGCCCCCTCAGAAAGCCACACCCACATTAACACTGCTGACCAAGCCACGCCCCTTCATATTGCTGATCTCTGAACAGATCACTTGCAAGTATATGCCAGGGTAGTAATTACTTACCTGCTGCATGAACATTTCATTCCAAAGGTACATCTTTCATAAGCCAAAAAACAAAATACCTTTCCAGTTACAGTAGGACAAATCAGTTTGCCCTCCCCAAGATTACCCCTTCTTCCCTTTGCAGCTCCTAACTCCTGTAGTGGCTCATTAGAGCTTCAGCAGTGCTGCCGACTAAAGGACTGGCCGGTTCTAGGCAGCACGTGCTCTGCAGAATTGTAGTCTGAGGTACAACATATAGAGCTCTCCCGAGGTAACACCCAAGCTATGAGCCACAGCTACCTCCCTTCCACCCGCATGGGTTACCTGGCAATGGCTGATCACTCTTACGGCCTACACTCACACTAAGCCTTTTGGAATGGTAAATCTTACATTCTCAACAACAAATACATTTTAGCTGGGCTAAGTTTATTTATTTTTAAGCTGCAATTACACTAATAGTTCAGGAAAATAAAAATTTAATACATTGTCAATGGACATTAACATCAAGAACATGAGTACAAAGATTACAAAACAATATAATACTAGAAACATATTTACATAGGAAAGGGTTTGACAATCATGTAGAAGATAAGGAAAAAAGAGAAGATTCAAACTAATTATTGTGGTAGTTTTGAAGAATAACAATATATATATATATATATATATATATATATATATATATATATATATACATACACACACATACATACAAGTGGAACACATGATGTCACAGCAAGTTGAATATTACAGAATACATTCATACTGCCACTGACAATAAATAAAGATGTAACCCATGGGAGTCAATCAAGCAAAAACTAAAGCTGTTGAAATTTACATCCTTACGACCCTGCTTGCATTCTGTGAACCTCAAGCCTTTGCTGAAATGAAATTGGTTAAAGCAAGAAAATTGCCCTAGGTCCTAGAACCAGTGGGACTATTACATGCTCTAAGGAACTTGTTTGGAGTTTTTTCTAGTCTTATGATCCAGTGAGAGTCTGAACAACATTACTGGAAAGTAAAGAAATTCAAGGAAGAAATAAGTTTTGCTCAAAGTTTAATGTTCAAAGCTGACATGATACTATCCAATATCCTGAGAAGGAAACGGCTTGAAAACACAAAAAAACATATCTGCAAATGCAGACTGCCTCCCTACCCTCCCACAATATGAAAACAGTTACTTTATGTATAGCCCTATGCTGTTACATGCTGAAAAAAAACAAATGAAGACACTCAGGTTTGATTAAAAATGTCAAAGAAAATTACCACAACATTCTCAACCCCCTTGTAAGCTAGTGTAAGTGATCTTGTGTGCACATACTGTATCTGAGTGGTGCTGGTTTCTGATTATGTTGGGTACTGGGCATTAGCTGGGGATGGGGTCCCTCTACTAAGCCTGTTTCAAGCTTCCACTGTAGAGAATAATTTACTGCCAAGCTCTATGCATATTTAAATAGTTCCATAGACACGTCTTCCCCCATCAGAAATAAATCCAACACTAAATTCAAAAATAAAGCCCTATGGGCAGCATAATCAAAGAAAAATACTCACTGCATGTAAAAATAAATGTAACTTAGAAAGCTAAAAACACTCTCACTAAACTAAACAAGGAACTCGGGAATGTGATCAAATCAACCAAAGCCTGATAGGAGGTAAAAATATAAACCCAGGTGAAAGATAAACCACAAAGTATTTTTAACTGTGCTAGAAATCTCAAACAATGACTGACACTACAGTGAGCTGATAAGAAATGATATCACATACTTGGACCAGAGGATATGGCCAATCCACTGGCCAACTAATTGAGACTGAACTTCATCCACCAATCTTCCAGTATTCGCACATCAAATACCTGCATCTATAACCCCCTCAAATATCTCAATTTCTGAAGTTAATACCCAAAGCCAAGAACATAATGTCTATTGCGACTGGATAACATAGTAGACTGCCTACTGGTTAGTCTGAAAACTGATATGTCGAACCTTCTACAAAGGTTATTCAATACCAATCTTAAAACAGGTTTTGTGCTGGATGAATAAAAGACTGCAACATACATTCCCTTGCATGAAGGTGAGACTTCAAAGGGCCCAACATACTCACTATTGTAAGGAAATCCTTTTTCATTGTACAACTTATATCTAAAGCTATATCATCCTGATTCAGGCATATAATTATTCCCCACTACTTGGCACTCATTAGGCCAATCATTTAGTGATTATAATGCCCCTTTTGGTTGACAAATATTGTTTACAGTTTGTGGTTCATGTTTGTTACATGTGAAATTTGACAACTGTAATAAATAGTATGGTTGAGAGTGAATTACACCTTCAATGTACACGGGTGCTACTACAATTTTTAACTATAAGAATCATGTTGCATGTTTTTAAAAGTCATAATTTGACACACTGAAGCAAGCAAGAAGTTATTTCCCAAAATCCAACAAGAGGAAAAGCTTTAAAAATGATGTTTCACTCTCGGGCAATTAAATCTATATGAAATCATGCTGGACACTCTGGTGTCAGAATAACTACACCTGTCACTGTTGACAGGTGATTTAAATAACATTTCAAAATTAGCTTCCAAGGTCGTGTCTGTCACCTGGCAACCTCAGGTTAATTATCAATATCAACTACCAGGTAACAACAGGTCCATTATCCCTTATGTTGGAATTTGAAATAGAAGCCCACGATAGCAACAGTGTCTCTCATCCATTTTCAAGTTGTCCTTCTGAACCACAAAACTCAAATGAATTACTTTGTTTTTATGAATAAATGTTACCAGTGCGCTTCAGGAGTATGTAACACTACAAAAAAAAATCAAAACATTGTGGCAAAAATGGATAAAACCAGACAAGACTTAGGGCAGATAGCCTAGTATAAACCTATGAACCTATACCCCGGGAATCATCTCTGTGTCACTGCTGGACAGAGGCACAACAAACTAATGAGCACAGTATTTTTTAACATAAGGGGTGGCGTAAGCCACAAAACTTTGGGCTAGGCTTATAAATGCCTTAGGGCAGATAGCCTAGTATAAACCTATGAACCTAAGATAAACAATGAAAATATTCAAACATTTCCAGTCTCATGTTCAGGAATGTTACTAAAGCACAGCAAGATAGTACGTCATTAGAAAGAACCAAGCATGCAAACAATGCATTTGAACATGTTCTGCAATCACTGTTTATTAAAAACTACATATCGGTGTACAAACAAGACACCATTCGCAGTTTAAAGCAAATGCCTCCAGCACGTATTTTCCTAGCTAGAAAACAAGCACACAAGTACAAACTAGACAACACAGGCTATTCCTTTATTACACAAAACCATATAGCATGTCGTCTTCTGCTTTGTGTTCAATTATGGTCTTTAGGTTATCGATCTACTTCGCATAAATATAAAAATGTTTAAAGCAAAGACCGTCATTTCACCCATCTGAAATCTCAAACTAAATTTACATGAAAGTGAATGTCCACCAGAAGGATGATCAACAGCTCCAGGAGGCAAATGGAATCCGGAAGCACAAGATCCCGATGAAAACACAATCCACGTTCCTGCTTCTTGTATCCAAGAAACTACCAATGTTCGTAGAAGGGCCTCCACCCACCACATACGTACACCCATCAGCACAACAAGCCTGGACCTTTAATAACACCTAAACAAGAATAATGTAAACATAAAACACGCGAACCAGTCCTATTCTAACAAAGTTTCCACTTATTCATTAATTTGTTACCCACTAATCACTTTAGACTAAAAGTTAGCAAACCTGTCACTTTAGGAATATTACAATTTCACAAAGTCCTTTACACAATCAAAACTCTTACAAAGTGCACTCCAAATATTTAATAATTTCACTTTAAAGGGAGAATCACAACACGAGTTTTAACACGTCGACAGCAAAACACCGTGACCCCACAACCCTGACACCAAGTGTCATGTTTAAACAAGCTGTAAAGCCTATGTAGCACCCACATTCAGTCCATACTGGGAAGTACTGCTGCAACCCACTGCCTATAGCCAGGGCACAACTCCGGGATACAGTCACAGAAATCAGTGGAAGTGGTATATACTGCCACCACGGTCAGCAGCTGCTTTGAGCACACAAGCTTATGACTGTTTAAAGGATCACATGGGAACCAAACATTGCTGGTACTAAAGGTGTAGAGATCAGGTGAATTTCCACACAACATGCACACTTAACTCCAGTAACACAATTTGACAATCCCACTGGCACACACAAAGGCATGATTGGCATCCGGGACTGAAGCCGGGAACTTACCTCAGTAGGTTGACTGATTTCGAACAGGTCGAGCCGGTTGGCATTCCAGTGGTTAATGATGTCAGCCAGTTTCTGCCGCTCCTCATCCTGGCTCCCCGATATTCCTCCTCTGTGAGCAGCAGTATCAACAAAAGGCAAACCTTTCTATCCACAACAACCCACTTGGACATGATAGCCCTTAAGATCTGTTCAACAGACTGTACAACTACAACGGGCTGCACCAGTTAACTGCGTTCCTCAGTTCCCTATCTTCCTTCTCAAATTACACACACACACACACACACACACACACACACACACACACACACACACCCTCCATTTGTGAATGCACTTACTTCAATTGTTGATTGCCTTCCATCCATTTTCGAATGCCCTTGCTTCCACCAACTCAGCGATAATCCATTTGCGATTGTTTCCCGCTCGCGAAGGCGAAGCCATTGCTTGCCTTCCAACTCAGATTTTGAATCCATTACTTGCTTTCGAAGTTCCAACTCATTGTTTCCCGCTTGCAGCCAGACGGACATGATGTGAGCTCACTTCCGACTGGCTGATATGCTCCTTAAAGGAGCCAACACACTTTAAATATGTACTTTTTTTTTTTTTTTTTTCAAAAAAAGCTAACCCCTTATAAAAATTTGTACTGAAATCAGTACAGTGCGTATGCCTCCCAACGTCCCTGCTAGAGATCTGCAGCACAGGCATTCCCTCAGCTTCAAGTTAAGACTACTTCCCTGTCTAAAAGGATCTGGTTTGGTGGATAGAGGCCTACAGCCAAAACAAAGGGGTTAGCTTTCACTGCCAATTGGGCAACCAAGTGATGACAATGGACTCCCCAGACCTGGCATGGTGTGCACATTTAAGCAATCTGGAGGTGCAGGGCAGGCTGGAAAATGCTTTTAAAATACTTGTAACGATCTAGAAGAAGTGATAATGGTCCCCAGAGGAGTGACCACTTTCAAACAAAATTAAAAACCATGCACTTTTCTGATAAAAATAGACAACACAGCCATGTGGTACATAAAAAAGGGATGTACCCACTCTCATCCCCTCTGTCACTTACCTGTGAAAATTTTGGAGGCAGCACTGGCTTTGGGGTTACATTTAGTAGGATGGTACCTACAAGGAGTAAACACCCTTCCAGACCACCTCAGCCTATAGTAGACACCCAGAAGTAGATGTTTAAAAATAAAAGTCCCTCTTCAAGGAAATCTCTCATAAGTGGGGTATGTCAGAAGTAGACACGTTTGCCTCAAAACAAAAACATGCATATAAAAAAAAAATCTACTGTTTAAGGGCCTATATCAAAGGGCTTGGATGAAGTCTGCCTTGTCCTTCCATTGAACAGGTCTGTTTCTCCATTTTCCCTCCAATCTCTCTCATCCTCAGGTTTTTTCTAAAGATCATGGAGGAAAGGCCAAGGGGGGTGTTAATAGCACCTTTTGGCAAAGGCACCATTGGTTCACCTATTAAACAGTATGAGCAGAGATGGATGCAGCCATAAGGTGGACCTCTTAACCCAGAATAAGAGAGCCACCATCCACCCCACCTTAGACGCACTGAAGCTGGCAGCCTGATTGGTATTATCCTGATTCCACAGGGTCAGCTGTTCAGTAAGATATCCTGCATGTCTTGAAAGAGGCCAGAAGCCCCAGTACCAGAAAATCATGCAACTCAAAATGGAAATGATTCTCTGTTTGCTACCAGGCTGAAGGACCATATCCATTGTTAGCCATGGACTCTCTAGTATTCTCATGTCTGGTGGAATTGTTCTCTAAAGGAATCTCCTACTCCTTTAAAATTGATGCTTCTGGTTGCCTAACTCTGCATTCACTTGTAGCTTATGGTAAAAGTTACTCGAGGGAACTGTCCATTTAATGCCCCCAGGAAGGGTACCTGCCTGGGAGCTTAACTTCATATAGTAAAAGCTTACTCTGTCCCCTTTGAGCCTACTACATTTGCAGAATCAAATATTTCTTGCGAGACTGCTTACTTGGCAGCCATCATCTCAGCTAGAAGGATTCCTGAGCTGCAAGCACTAATGTGTGTAGAGTCTTTTGCTAGGTTCCATCAAGACAATCTGTTCCTGAGGATGAATCCTCCCTTCATACCCAAAGTAGTTTTGTAATTATCTTTGAACCAACCCTATTCAGGTCCCTGTGTTTTATCCCAATCTAAATATTTTTTTTTTGGGGAGGAGCGCTTTGTTCTCTAAAAGTATACAGGAAGATCAGGTTTAATTTAAGTAGGACCAAATTTCTCAGAAAATCCAACCAACTCTTTGTTAGCTTTGCTTCTTAACAGCTATGGCAGCCAGTCAACAAACTGTTTCAAAATGTATCTCCAATTGCATCTGCTTTTGTTACAAGCACCATGGCAAGAGGGTACCTGACAGTGTAGAACTCATGCTGCCACTACTGCCTTCATCAGAGGATTACCGCCGCCCATGCTGTACTAGAGACTACTTCCTAGTCTGCAGGTCCACACTTTTTCCAAGCACTGCAGTTTTGTCCTTTGTTTCTAGAGCTAGGTAGGTTTCACCTCTGCATTCTTGCAGGGGCTTCTGTCTTCTCCTTGTTACTGCCTACCCAGCCACCCCTTCCTTTAGCTTTGGGAATCCAAAAGTGAAAGCATGGTGAATATAGTACAGTTGTGTCTAGTTACAATAATTGTAGATGTTCTAGTGTCTACACTGTTTGCAGTATTGCAGTATCCCATTCCCTCCCTTATTCTCTACTTTAGAGTGGGCTCCCTTTTTTCTTCCCTTTTGGGTTCCCTCCCTTGTTTAGATGCCATTAACAGGTCTCTGGGGACAGTTTGCATGGGGTTGTGATCTTGGCCTAGGATTCAATGTGGGGCTTCTGTCCTGTAGGTGCATAAAAAAAAACAAGAAGTGGTGTCGGCTAATGACTTGTATTCTGATATCAGTGGAAAAGGCATCCACCGGGCCAGAGGGAGGGGGGAATCTCTGGTATTTGGGCTGGTTGAAGGCTTCCAAAGCAGGAAATCCCCAAAATGCTGTTATTAATGCAACAGTGAAGAGACCCTAACATCTACATTTATAGCAAGTTATACAAAACTGTACTTTCTATAGCTCCCTGTACACTTGTGCATGGCATTTTAGACAGACTCTGGCTTCTAGATTTAGGTCTTCCCTTGATGTAGCAACATTAAAAGTATTTTTCCATCGAGGTGGCTATCCGTAAGGCCCTGCTGGGGAGTCTTAAATGTCCTGCAGTCAGATCTTTACCTTGTCAGTTAAAATATGTACTTGTGTCTGTGTGAAGAGCAGCATTCCCTCCATACACCTCTCCTTGGGAATATTTCTGTTTTACTTCCCGCCTAAATACCATGGAGCCCTTGTGGCTTTAGTCCAACATCCCCTGCAGCCAGAGATGCACACCTAGATCTATCATTAGGAAAAGTCCGCATAACTTTCATTTAGTTGTCCAGGGAGGTGTATTTGTTCTGCTGGACACGTGGAAAGGCATTCTTGTTTATTTCTGTGGTACACTCCAGCTTAAACTCCACTAAATGATCTTTTGCAGTTCGGTTTCTCTTTCTGTTAAAAGACCTCCGATATGTAGTCTGCTACACCAGTTATTTCAAAGCCATAGTAAAACTGCAGTACACTATTGCATATGTATGTTTTAGCCTCTGTGTCTGACTTATTCTTGCCTGCAGTCTATTATTCATGATCCTGGTGTGACTGAAAGGTTAGTTAGGATCAATTGCCTGAAGTACGTTTGTTTAAGTTATACTTGTCAAAACTTTTTTTTACACAGTTCAGTGCAGTAGTTTGTAAGCTGCTAACTGTTGTCTTTGTGTAGACCAGGGTTTGAGTCCCTCAGACACCTTTTTGCCATCTGTGTGATGGAGCAAGTGACTGTCACTAAGACAGTTGCCCCTAGGTCACCCCTGAAATGATGTTTATGGCTAGTTAGTTTACCTGGTAGCAAATGGCAACATAAAAAAATAAATAAAATGTATTGGGTTGAAAAAGAATTACTGGTTGAAATGTTTTTTCTCTTTTTATTATTTTGTCTATATTTCATAGGGTGGTGTTTTGCTCACATCGTAGGCTTATGTTCCAAATCTGAATTGCTATATTTTGGGGCCAGAATAGGATTTTCCACAATACTATGAATTCAGTTATATGATTTGTTTTTTTTTGCTGCTTTGGACTTGGGTGCAGATAATCCAGTTACCACAATTTCAAACATTATCAAAGCTACAAGCATTCAGTGAAAAATTTTGTACGCGAGGAAGAAAACTCCACAACCTGCTGAACTTTGCCCCATCACTGCTTTATCTTGTGGAAAGTTAATGTTTTGTGCATTTGCAGCCAATGAATGAAAGGGTGAGGTGGCGATACTGAAATGTATTTTCTATTGCCATCTTCTGATGGCTATGGTGTGAAATAAGTTTTGATCAGCTGTTTACAGAAACTTGGTGTACTGTTGCATATTTTCTCTCTCTCTCTCGTGTCATCTGTACCTAAGCAGCTGACTTCCATCTTTTGCAAAACATTTGCATTGTTATATCATTTACTGACCTCTGTCTAGGAATGTAATGTTTTGTCGAGTTGCTGCACTTTGAAATGTTAATTTACATTATTCTGAATTCATTTTTGCTGGTTTCCAGATAAATATGTATTTTATTGTGCGTGTTCTTACTGCATATGGCTTCTGTTTTGCTGGAGTAGAATTTACTTGTGAAATGTTATTTCTACCCTTGAGTCAAGCAGAGTGTCACTTTTGTCACCTTCAAGGTAAACCCAAGTAATTGGATGGGCAGCCTCAAATTCTTCCCAGGTCTGTTTTGTACTTGCTTTCCTTGAGGCTAGAGGAAACTTTTGAATATGGCTATGGTTGAAATAGGCTGCAAGCCATCTAGTAGTACTTGGCCTATAAAGCTGTAAACTGCTTTAGGTTAGTCATTAGTCATATTTGTACCTGGTTTAAGTAAAATATTTGAAATATTCAGGTATCACGGTTAATTTTCATAGTGGTGATCCAAATGTCAGTATACAGCGTTATTGGCAGTACAGTGCAACACTGTCTTTTAAGTTATTTAAAAGTATGTAGCAATTTACAAGCCTTCAGAAAGTGTACAGAATGTTTATTATAATCCTATCCACAAGCATTTATTTGGGTTACTTTGAGCCCATTTTTCGGGGCATTCCCATTCGTGCTGTTTAAGGAGCCTAACTGCATTAGGAAAACTTGAAGCACAAAGTACTTTTTAGTTTACATTTTTAAGCATTTTCCAGTTTTCCCTTCTCCTTCAATAGTGAGTGTAGTCACATGAAAGAGATTAATGCCTTCTGTGCTTTGTGTCTGTTTTCCCCCTCTACTGTTTGAAATAGGATTGTCTCGTAGATCACACACAGTAAGACAATATGGTGACATCAGTGCTATTGGAATGTACAGTGTAAAGTAGTCTGCTTCTGTTAAAGAAGTGAGGTCTAATGTTACACAATTGACACACACAGACAAAACATTTTATTGTAGCCTGATTTGTTAAAGATTTTAAAACAAATTTCTCATCCCTTTGTAGTGTTGATTGCTGAAAAATATTTAGCACTAGGGGAGTAACTATTGGTAGTGAAAAACTGAAGAAAGAGAGATTTACAAGGGTTAGATGGGAGTGCCTTCTGTGTGGAGTCTGTATGTCCTCCCCGCAGTTGGGTAGCGTTCGAAAGACATGCGTGAATGGGCGTGCCTTCTTTGAAGGTTGAGCTGGCACCTTGGCGTTTCATAAAAATCTGCCAATCATTAGCGGACCGGAGTTCCGCTGTGGCGACCCCTTACCGGGGAAAGCCGAAAGACAAACAACAACAAGATGGGATAAAGCTGAAGCAGAAGACTGATATTAAGTGTTGCCTTCACTGAATTTTCTCAAACAAAGCCTCTGTTAGTAAGTTTTTCTGTGCAGGGATAACGTAGTACCTGAAATGGCTTTATAGGTAGTATCTTTTGTAGTTTGGCATAAAATGCCAGGTTCTTAACATGTCAGTAGTTCTGCTGCATCCTCTGACAGGGCAAATTAGGCTGCAAACCTGGATCCTGTCAAATGGTTATTTTCTTGTGGAAAATGGTGTTAAGTTTGCATGCTTTAGTCATTATGTGCATCTGTGACTCCTTTAAAGTTGGGCATAGTAAGGGAAAGCTGTCTGAATCCTAGAGTAAAGTTTATCATCTGTAGACACCAGGTAGAGGAGTGTATTTTCCCTTCTAGAGCCCCTGAGATGGTAATTTGTAATTAATTTATGGCAGGAAGAAGTAAGATCTGTTTGTTATAAAAGAGCCTTTAAAGCAGTGTATTAGAATCGTTGCTTTTACTGCTTCAGTTATGATGCTTTGCAAAGCCAAATTATAGGTTGGCCTTGGTGCATTAATCCCAGAAAGCAAACTGTGTTTTGTAGAGAGATGCTTTAACAGTGTGACTGTTTGTTTTTGTTGGCTTGTGTACATATTTGTGTGGTCACTCATCTTCAGTTATAGCAGCACTTTCCATCTTTTGTGTATGTTGCTTCAGGGCAAGTTTCATGCCAGAATCTTACAGCGGATGCATGTTAACTAGGAGTCTCAATATTAATCATTTTGATTCTATGGACATTGTTGTGCTTTGGTTGTAAAGGTGCTTGACCAGAATTCAATACTGGTACATGCACAGGTGTTTAATAGTGCATCCTTTAACAATCTGATCAGATGAATATGGGTGGAAGGGTGGGTGCATGTTTGCAAACAGACATTCGACTGTGTGTAGTAAAGATTTATTACAAGAATGTACAGTTGTGTAAGCAAACTTACCATGACGGTAGATGTTCAAACTGATTGCTGTTGCAGTAGCCTAAGCTATTTGAGTTGCATCCTGCCAAGGATATAAACAACTGGCCAGCTTTCCAAAGCTTAATGGTGCTTTTCCATGTACTCCAGTTGCTAGGAGCTCAAGCAGAGCTCCATATAAAAAGCAGTTGGAGAGCCAAATGCTTCAGAACTTTCTTGTCCTCAAAAGGAGAGGCAATGGCCTTAAAGGAAAAATGCGAGGAAACTTGAAATAAGAGTAACTATATGTACAAGAGTGTAGATAACCACACCTTGGCAGTACAAAGCAACAAATACAGAAAGGGAGCTGGAGGGAGGGGACGGCTATTGCAACAGTGATCTCTTAGAACACTTACTGTTATGTACGTTTATTTACACAATCATACTATGTTCAACATAAGATCATTGTAGTAGTAGCTTGAAGTATTTAGGTATTCTACCATAGCTTAGAAACAAGAGAGAAGGAGGAAAAAATCAAGAATCCTGATGCCCTTGTTGTGGGCCTAGAAAAGGAATCCAGTTCTCGTAATGCATCATAAAAGTATGCACAGAGAATCATGTTGCTGCCTCTAGAATACTTTGTCCTCCCCCTTCTAAAAAGCCAAAGCCCTAGTGGAATGGACCCTAACCGTGCTTTGAAGTGGTTTGTTATGCCAAGAATAGCAAAAAGAAATAGCGCGAGACAGACATCTTGAAATTGATTTGACACTGGTTACCCTTTCCCCTTATCTTCATAAGAGGTAAATGGTTGATTATCTTTCCTGAAGGACTGAATTTTGTCTAGGTAGAATCTGAACTACTTGTTGGCATCCAGAGTATGAAGATTTTTTTCACCCTCGTTTTTGGACTGTGTGTGTGTGTGGGGGGGGGGGGTGGTTAATAGACTGGCTCAAAGTAAACTCTTGAGATGACATTAAGCATAAAAGAAGGATTAGCTCTCAAATAAACCATGTTCTTAAGGAAAATGATGTAGGGTTGGAACATTGTGTAACAGCTTGTAACTCAGATGTTCTAGCAGAAGTGCATTAAGTAAAACAGTCTTCTATTTTAAGCCTCAACTCAGCCTGATGATCTTGTTCAAATTGGAAGAGGGAGAGAGCTTTTTGATCACAAAGTTAATATCCCAAGGAGGAGCCATCCATTTTCTAGATGGATATGTAAAACCCCATTTCAAACACTGCTTGACTTAAGTACAGGTAGAAAGGGGGAATCCAAGGGCAGATGAGCTGAAATGGTTGACAAATGAACCTTGATAGAGGGATAAGAAAGGACAGAGGAAAGTAACTCGCACAAAATAATCAAGAACCAATGGCCTCTGGGCCTTAAAAGGGTTTTGTTGGAATGGCTCCTACTAGAAAATCTTTTCCATTTTAACAGTTTTTTTTAATGCCTCCTTATCTTCTGCACGTCTTCAGAAAAGATGTGCCTGAAAGGTACCAAAATCATGTCATTGAAGCAATCAGTTGAGTTACCTGTGGGTGTGTGAAACACATGTCTTGTGTGAGTAAGTCCAGTCAGTGGGGAAGTCTGTTTTAATTCCCTTAACCAATTTCAAAAGAAGGGAGAACTACCGCTACCTGTGCCACAAGGGAATCATCAACATGGGTTTTGGGAAGTCCTTATGAATCTTTAGAAAACCCTGGAGAAGCATACAGGAACATTCCTGTCCATTGGAATGAGAAGGCATCTGTCTTCCAGGTCTGTTTGGAAGGCATCTTGGAGCAGAATTTCTTAGTTTTTTTTGTAAGAGGAGGCAAACATCTTCTTGAGATGTTCCCCACAGTTGGACCAATTCTTGGAAGGCTCCAAGTTGAAGTTTCTATTCCTGAGAGTCTGTCTTGGTCCACCTTTGCTTATCTGCTAAAATGTTTTGCTCTCTCAATATGTATGAAGCTGGAAGAATCAAATTTCCATTTGTACTGTATTCCTTGCCTAGGCCCTGATCACAACGTGCCTGGCTGTCGGTTTTGTACTAGATTTAACCAACACACTATTAAGCGTCGGTGTATTTTTGCATCTAAGTATTTTGGAAAGAGATTTAACAACCCAGAAATGTCGTCGGATAGCAATCCTGACTACCAGAGTACATAACAAACGCAAAGAAAAAGACAGAGAAAGGCAGTCGAGATCCAAAACCGACAAAGCTTCTCCAAAGCCAGTCGCCAGTTCGCCGGTACTCAGTGAGGCGCTTTTGCAGCCCCTGATACCCGCTACCTTGGAGTCACAGGCCTCTACCAACACCCATGTGGAGTCTGGCATGCCGCAAGATACTCTAGGTATTGGGCCGACGGATGTATCTCCCTTGGATGGGTCAGGAGCCGCTGAGCAGGCACCGGCTTCTGAGGTGTTTTCAGACCTCAACATTTGTATATCAAACAGATGACAGCTGCAAAACCAAAGACAAAAGCAACTTCTAAAACTAAAAAACTGATGCATGAGCCACGTGGACAGGCCTCTATGCCTAAAAAACAGATGATAAAAATGGCCGAAGACCTTATTACCTTGATCAGGGATACCCATCCCCCTCCAGATAAGAGGCTTAGGCAAGACACTGATTATGAATCTTCAGATCAGGTTTCTATTTATTCAGATTCCTCTTCTGATCAGGAATTATCTATACCTCCCTATGAGGATTCTGATGCTGAGGAGTCTATTCCATCTGCATCTCCTCCTGAGAATTATTCATTTGGAGAAACCTTGCATACTTTGAGGGAGCATTTCCACTGGGAGAGTCAAGACTTCTCAGAATCAAAAAAGAGGCTCAGGGATTTCCTCCTTCTCCCTCATCACAAGCCTTTAGCCATTCCCCGTTTTAGACATTGTGGATGATGTGTTTTCGGAGTCCAGCTTGACCCCTGACTCCTTACCTCCGGCTCCCATTAAGCCTGACAGATATTACAGGGTCCCTGACTCGCATCATTTTTATTTAGAAACCCTGCTGCTGATCCTGAAACTATTTCACAGGGACCAAAGGGAGTTAAGGCCTCAACAGCAAAAAATCCTACCCCCTCTGACAGAGATTCAGGGGCACTGGACAGATGGGGAAAAAAGGTTTATACATCTGCAACCTCAGCAATCAGGGACTTAAACTGTCAATTTCATATTCTTAAGTACCAGCAACATGTTATTGGATTGCCTAAACAGAAAATTATGTTGATTTCAGAATGTGCAGAAAATGAAGAATTGCAGGAATTATTGCATGCAGCTGAACAAGTTGGAAAGCATACTTTGCAATGTGGCTTTGATTCTTTAGAGGCCTCCTGCAGGGCCACAGTTACTGGATCTGTGATTAGGAGGCATGCCTGGTTAAAGGAACAAAATTTGCCTGATCATGTTAAAGCTAAATTGCTAGATGCACCTTTACAGCATGATTCTCTGTTTGGTATTAAGGCAGAAGAGGTTTTAAAGAACATGGAAGACAAAGCTAAGTCAATGCAAACTGTTAAAGACTTCTTACAAGTGCAGCCACCAAGATTCAGTATGCACTGGCCTACAATAAATTGGTCCTTTCCTGTGTCAGACAGAGCTCAAAGGGGCAAATCCAGATGCCCTTAGGGTTCCAGATAACCTGGCGCAAGACTCAAACAGGTCAAAGCAATGGGGCGCATCCACCTCCAAATCTGGAGGAGATAAAGCACACATCTACAGAAAGCAATCCCAATGACTTCCCTCTGCCTACACCAAGCACTTATCTTTTGGCAGCACCCATAGGGGGAAAGATAGCACTTTTTGCTCAAAATTGGCAGTTAATAACCCAAGACAAGTGGGTACTAAACATCGTATCACAGGGATACAGATTCCATTTCCACACTCTGCCAATGGCAAATGGTTGGCCAGATCTGCCAAAAATCAATGGGCAGAGGCACAGAAACAGGTTGCGTCCCTCATGGATATGGGGGCCATTCAGACAGTACCAGAACAGGAAAAAGGACAAGGTTTTACTCAAGACTGTTCTTGGTACCCAGAAAAGACAAGGCCTGGCGGCCAATACTGGATTTATCGATTTTGAATACATACCTGGACATTCCAAAATTCAAAATGCTGACTTTGCAGCAACTTCTGCCCATGCTGGGCAAGAATGCTTGGCTGGTGACTTTAGACCTAAAAGAGGCATACCTGCATGTCCCAATAAGACAGTTGTGCAGAAGATACCTCAGATTCAAGGCTGGCTTAATGCAGTACCAATTCTCTACACTGCCCTTAGGCTTATCTACTGTGCCCAGGGTCTTTACAAAGTGCCTGGCACCAGTAATTGCATTTTGCCGACAAAGAAGCATACAAATATATCCTTACTTAGACGACTGTCTCATTCAAGCAGAGAACAAGGACACTCATTTTCGACTCCTGATATTTGTGAAAAGGCTTCTAACATGCTTAAGGGTACACAATAAATGAAAAGAAATCACAACTGGTACCCTCTCAAAAGATAACATTCCTGGGTGCAAGCTCGAATACAACTGCCCAGATGGCTTACCTCACGCCAGACAAACAAAGGCAACTGACTACTTACTTCAAACTGATGGCAACAAAAACCCAGTCTTCCTCAAGACAAATTCTGCAGGCTCTGGGCTTCATGGCATCCTGCATCCTACTAATTCCATATGCAAGACTGCATATGAGGAAACTTCAATGGTACCTAAAAGGTTTATGGAGTCAACATTCACACAGTCTGGAAACAATGATTGCTCTCATTCCCTGCCTGCAACAGGAGTTTCTATGGTGGGCAAAGGCCTGTCACCAAAACATGGGACGGCCCTTCACTCTGCTCCCTGCCAGCCAAACATTAACAACAGACTCATCAGATTATGCCTGGGGGCCCACATGGCGGGAAGATGCATTCAGGGCATATGGGCACCAAAACAAATGCATCTACATATCAACCAGAAAGAGATGCTAGTTGTTCAAAATGCCCCAACAGCCTTCAAGGACTTATTTCATACAGGACAACTACTGATAAAGACGGACAACACCACAGTATGTGGTATATAAACAAGCAAGGGGGAACACACTCATACCCCCTTTGCAGGTTAGCCATGGCACTGTGGGACACAGCTTTGACCTACCAAATAAATCTTCAAGCTCAATTCCTGCCAGGAAAACAAAACGCTCTGGCAGACGATTTAAGCAGAAACCTTATGGATCCTCACGAGTGGAAACTAAATCCACAAGTCTTCAGCATGATAACAGAGAAATGGGGGACCCAGACATAGATCTATTTGCCTCGCCTCAAAATTATTAATTAAAAACATTCTGCACAAGGACTTATCACAGGCGAGCATGGAAAGTGGACGCCCTATCCTTCAGTTGGAAAAACCTATCAGTTTACGCCTTTCCTCCTGTGCCTCTTCTACCCAAGGTCCTCCTAAAAGTCAGACAAGAGAAGCCAAAGATGATATTAATTGCCCCGGACTGGCCCCGCCAATACTGGTACCCACTCCTAAGGAACTTGTCTCAATACCCAGCTTGGACCTTGCCTCAAAGACCACAACTACTGTCCCAGCAAAACAATCCAATCCTGCACAATCAATTACAGATTCTGAACCTGGCAGCATGGCTAATCATGTAATCATACAAACGACACCTCTCAGTAAAGCTGTGATGGATGTCATTTTGGAAGCCAGAAGGCCTAGTACTAGAAAATCTTATGCTGACAAATGGAAGAGATTCTGTGCTTGGAATCGAGCACAAGGAACTGATACAACAGAACCGCATATTCCTCAGATATTACAGTACTTCACTGAGATGCTTGACAAAGGCCTATCTTTCTCATCAATCAAAATCCATGCCTCTGCCATTTCGGCTCATTACAATACAAAGCCACCAATCCTTTCTCATCCTTTACTAAAGCAGTATCTTAGAGGAGCCAAAAATTTAAGGCCTCCTAGAAGATCACCACTACCTGCATGGGACCTCAATTATGTGTTGGAAAAGCTTACCCTGTCTCCATTTGAACCAGGTGCTACAGCTGATATTAAGTTATTATCGTGGAAGACAGCTCTGCTACTAGCAATTAATTCAGCAAGAAGAGTCTCAGAGCTACAGGCCCTCATAGCTGTAGAGCCTTTTATAATTTTTTACCCAGACAGGGTGTCTCTGAGGACAAATCCTACTTTTATGCCTAAAGTGGTTTCCAGTGTGGCTCTTAACCAAACAATTCATATGCCAACATTTTATCCAAACCCGCAAAGCAAAGGGGAGAGAATTCTGCATTCCTTGGACTACACAGACAGCTAAGATTCTACTTGAGCAGGACTAAAGCTCTAAGAAAAACTGAGCAATTACTAGTTCATAGGTAGATACTAGGCTATCTGCCCTAGGGCATTTATAAGCCTAGCCTGAGTGTATTTGGCTTCCGCCTCCCTATTAGATTAGCCTACTGTGCCTCTGTAAAGTAGATCACAGAAGGTACCCTTTTAAGAATAGTTTACTGTGCCTCGGTCTAGCAGGGACACAGAAGAGATCCCAGGGGTGAATTTGCAATTTCCCATCCACGCGTCTAGATTTCGCTTGTAGAGGGTCAGCGAGGGGCTATGTCTAACATGAATTGGGATTCTATTCCAGAGTGAGGGGAGCCTCTGGGAAATGAATCTGTCCCTCCAGCATGTCCTATTTATTTTTGTGCTGAGGTTTAGGTCCCTGGAGCGTGTAGCAGGGACTACTGCAGTCAGGCTAACACCCCGTGTAGTGTCATATGCTGCAGGATCAGAAGGAAAGGCTATTTCAAAACAGACAATTTCAAAGTGGATAAGCCACGGCATCCATTTCTGCTACTTACAACATGGTAAACCTGTGCCCAAGGGCATTAGGTCTCATTCCACCAGAGCTGCAGCTACTTCAGCAGCCTTTCTCAGAGGAAACCAACCAAAGACATTCTAGAGGCTGCTACTTGGAGTTCTGTTCACACCTTTACAAAGCATTACCATTTGCCTCTCTACTCTAAGTCCAGGGCAGGCTTTGCCACTGCAGTGCTGCAGGGCCTTATAGCTACACCTAATGCTGTTTGGCTCCAGCCTCCCAACCATAGCTTTGGGATTCTACCCAAATGTAATGACTGCAACAGTGAAACACGAAGAACATAGTACAGTTTTGTACCCTTACCATAAATGTAGATGTTTGAGTGTATTCACTGTTGCAGTCCAGTTTACCCACCCATCATCCCCCTGTCATTCTACAGTTTATCTTTCCTTCTCTATCTTCTACAACCTATGTGGTGTATTTGCTTGTAGATGAAGGTAAAGTTTATATTGATGCATGAATGAATGAATATATATATATATATATATATATATATATATATATATATATATATATATATATATATATATATATATATATATATGTATCTATATACACAATATTTCTTCCTTTTTGGAGGCACCTGACATCAGAGGCAAGAAGTCATGGAAGAGAAGACGGCAACCGACGCAGGACCCAAGACTTTGGAATTCAGGCTGACTGAGGGCAACCTGCCAGCAGATGACCCAAATGCAATGACTGCAACAGTGAATACACTCTAACATTTACATTTATGGTAAGTGTACACAACTGTACTGTCTGGATTCTGAGAGAATTGGCCTACCCACCAAAGAACCTCCCTCCTTACAAACTGCAATATAGGGATCTAAAAAGATAAAGGACATTGATGCTGAGTCCAGACTGATCTGATATACTGTTGAATTTTTCTCATGCTAAGTCTTGTCAAGGAAATCATAAAAATCATTGAAGCCATGTATTCCAGAATCTTGTGAAATTCTTTGGTAGATTACACCTTTTAATTGGAAAAAATCTGAATAATCTTGTGATACATCTACTTTCAACAGAAGAAGGCTCTTCCCAGTGCAGAATCGAGCAAACCTCCCTTGAAAACCAGTCTGTCAGAAGGGATGAGAGATGATGATTTTCTGTGTGTTCACTTGAAAATCCATATGGAGTAGGATTTTTTCTCTGCTAGATATCTCCTTTCTCAATCTTTTTGTCAAGGTCCCAAAGTTCAAAATGTTATTCCTTCAAACCTCCATGAAACTTGTTCATTTACTATCTTTCATGGTAAAGCAAGATTTAAATGTTTCCTACCATCACATTCCCATTGTCAAATTTTTCAGATTTTTTTAAAGATTTTCCGGATCTGGCTTACAC